>NW_027133591.1:0-92048 GCF_026122565.2 Emydura macquarii macquarii
CGTGGAAGGGAGGATAAGGAGTTTTACTCTGGCCACGTTCAGTTTCAGATGACAACAAGACATCCAAGAAGGAAGGCCAAGCGGGACCCATTGAGGTGGGGCATTGGGTGAAAGGAGGTAGCTTGGCGGTAGGGAGATGGCTGAACCTGTTCTGGCTGATAAGATCACCTAGAGATGGGGTGTAAAGCGAGAAGAACAAATGGCTGATGCAGAGCCCTGGGGAAACCTCACAGGGGAGGGGGAAAGGGAGGAGAAGGAGGCCCTATTGAAAGGCTGGTCAGAGGTGCAGGAGGAGAACTGGGAGGGGATAGGAATTTGGAATCTCTGAGGATAAGGCATGAAAATCTAGACAAAGACTAGCAGTGTCCAGAGCAGCAGAGAGGCCAAGGAAGGAGTGGATGGAGCAGGAGCCCTGAGATTTGCCCAGGAAGATCATTAGGGACCCCAGTGAGAACAGTCTGAGTAGAGTAGAAGGGACCCAGGAGAGTTGGAGGTGAGAGCATTGTCCACAGACTGCATGTTCCCTGAGTTCAGAGATAAAAGGGAGGAGGTGGGAGGGACAGGGGAGGGTTTGTGAGTGAAATGATACCTGGACATAAATATATGTAGGATCAGGACCCTAGGCTGTAAACTCTTTAGAGCAGTGATTGTATCTTCTTTTAGTCTGCAGTATGTGTGTGCAGCATCTAGCACGGTAGCGCCCAGTCTGGAGCGTGTTGGCATACAGGGCCATACACAACGGGGCACGACCCTGAGTACAGCCTCTGGGAGCTTCAGAAATGTAAATAATAATGTGGATATGGATAAGAAGTTGTGTCATGGAGCTAGGAAGCTTTCTGGTCCAGGTTTATCTGTGTATTATCTGAGGTGTGTAAAATATTACATGTAACAGCTGGAGCAGGAGAGTTTCGGTCCCTACCCCCACAAGCAGTCGGCTCCCACGCCGTGTTCTGCTTAGCACCTCATGGACAAATCTCTCAAAACATTCCTGTCCCCAGTGAGGGAGACGTTACTCTTACCTTGATTACTGCACATTAACTTTCGGTGAGTCAAAATTAATTCACACTGTCTTTTCCATTCCAGCGGAATACGAGGCAGTGAAAGGTAAGTGCAGTTGTAATGGTTTTGATGAGGCTCTAGCTTGTGAAGTGAACTCTCAGATCTGTGTGTGTAAAGAAATGTTAGTGTAAAATAAAGTGAAGTGTGTCCCTTTAAGAGGTAATATACAGGACAAGGGGAAATATAGACCTAGGACTGCTAACACACAAATAGATACTACCCAGAAATGATACATGGAAGTTTAGTGGCACTGAAATATGAATATTAGCAGTTTTATTTTTCATAAACACTCTAAAAACCTCCAAACAAGCCTCCCTCACTGTCTCCAGAGAGACCTTATCACAATAACGATAATTGTTTTATTCCAATATTGCCCAACCTGTGAGCTCTCCTCAGCCACACTCCCACGCCCATCGCCTCCCTTGGGGCTGCATTGGGCCCTCTGACTCCCATTGGCTTCCACACAGCACTTGCAGGGTCAGACCCATTTGCCTGAGCCTGTGCAGGGCTGAGCACCATCAGCTCCCACTGAGGCCGGCAGCAGTTGCTGGCGCTCAGCACCCCAGGAGGGTCACACTTGCATTGTCTATATTATGGAAACTCTTACAAAAGGGAAGAGTTCTCTGAACTGCAGGCCCATGTTGTCTCCTGTGCCTGGATCTGCCTGGGGTGTGTGGGGGGGATGGTGAGTACAGCAAGGGGGTTGGTTATAGCTCCCTGATTATCCAGCTGCCCCAGGGGCTGCTCTAATTTGCTCCAGCTGGCTGTGGTCCCCAACACACCCCCTCCCAACCCCTCCTACCTCTGACATGCCCCCTACACCAGGACAGTGAGCTGGGGGGAAGTTGGTACAGGAGCCAGATGCGCTGCTTTACACCAGCTCAGTACTTCTTACGCCAGGGGAATTCTCTGATGTCCAGGGCCTGGTTCCAGCCAGTCTGCACCATCCCTACACAGAGACTATGTCTTCACTGACGTCAGATCGACTTCTCTGGATCGACTGAGCGGTCAGTGAAGACCCGCTCAGTCGATCCAGAAATCGACATATTAAGACCACCTTCTCAAGTGGCGCGGCGCAGTGAAGATGGCGCGCAGAACAGAAGCAGCGAAGTCAACAGGAGTTATGCACGTTTTTTCCGTAGCTGCGTAACTCCCGTCGACTGCTGCCGAATCTCAGAGGTAAGAGTAGACAGGGCCTGAGTGATCAGAGCAGGGGAGAGAACCAGGCCCCTCATCACGAAGGGCCCCATTCTGCCACCCTGACTCACATGAGTGATTCTCACAGGTGCTGCCCCATTGATTTCTGGGGGAGGGTTCGCAGGATCAGGTGCCATAAAGCAGAAGCCCTGGTTAATAATTAGAGGCCCAATCCTGCCATCCTTACTAAGGCAAAATTCTCACTGATGTCAACATAAGTTGTATTTTGGGCACTTTTGTCACTGATAATCTCTCCTAGTTGATTCATTTATGTTTTTTTTTGTTTTTTTCCCCTTTTCTCCCCTTTCATTCCCATGGATCCTTCTGGCAGAAGTGGGTAAGTTCCATTTCTGGTTTATGTCATTTTTTTTTTTTTTTTGCAGTATGTGACTTGTTGAGTCTGTATTTCGTTTGTGTAAATTCTCATTTCTGATTATTTCAGGTCTTGCCAGAGCCCGAAAATATGCAGGTAACTAACGCTAATACAGCCTCATTCACTCGGTCCCATTTCCCTGGGATATTCAGTCCTCTTACAGCCCTCACAATAACTAATAGGAAGGAGTAAAAAGTGATTGTCCTGTGTGAAAGTTTGAGGAGCTGGGAATCCACACACTTCCTGTAGTCTGACTGTTTGCGGTGGGAGGGAGCTAGTGAAAACAGACAGTTGTGTAACTGCTCTCGGTTGCTGTTTTATAGCCTTTAGTCAATGAATTGTCTATTTCCCTGCTGACCAATTTTGGCAGCCCTGCGATGTGATGGCAGAGAGTGGATGGAGAACAGAGGGGCAGCTGGTGTCTCTAGAAGGGTTGCTGGGGTGAGGAACTAGGAATTCAAACCTCCTTCCCCCCCATTAGTGCTTGTCAACATGGGGCTGCACAGGAAAGAGCCCAGAGTAGCTAGTGCGGAATAGCCCTTTGGCAGTACAATAGTTAGGGTGTGAATTTAAAGCTGTTCCAGACTAACTGTTCACTAACTGTGAACGCTGTTATTCTGTGCTCTTCTCCTTCCAACATGACCGCAACATGAACATCTGCAGCACCTGGGAAATCCGAGGGCAGCACAAAATAAATTAAATTGCTTTTCCAGTGAAAGGGCAGATTCTGCCATCCTTGCGCAATGGGACTTGAGGGGCTGCTCAGTTTGCATAAGTGTGACCATCACCTCAGCCTCTGGGCTCTCCACCTTCGTGTGCAGCTCGGAGCTGGGCTTCATTCCACACTCGATCGTAAGCTGGTTCTGGAGCTTTGCCAGCTCCTTCTGCAGCAACAAACATGGCTGTTCCCAGTCACCTTCTCAGTGCTGAGTGGGGCCAGCTCACCCCTCTCAGCTGAGATCCAGCCCTTTGAGCAGCGCATCTCCTCTAGCTCCTGCAGGGCCTCAGCCTTTGGGCCTGTAGGGTCTTCAGCTGGGCAAGGCCTTCTGCCCTGATCCCTCAGCTGCAGCAACCTGCCCTTCCAGCTCTTTCCAGTTCATTGGTGGATGGTTTGCTGGGTAGCTGCAGAGCCCACGGCCACTAGTGCAGCTTCCCTTGTAGCCACCACCTCTGTGTCTGTGCACCGTGACATCCTGCCCTTCAGCGACTGATTGACTTTTCCCCCTAAAACGCCTTCCAGGGTATCTGAGGCATCACTTCATTCCCCTGTGTAAATGCAGCCTCCTGGTAATGTATTGCTGGGCACTACATGAGCTGGGAATCACCCCTCCCAGCTCAGATGTAGCCACACCGTCAGTTTCAAGTTCTCCTGGTTACTACCATCTACCCAGCATAGCAGGCTCATATGTCCCAGAAATCACTGTTCTAGTTTTCCAGCCATGCTACTCACGTCCTGTAGCCCTTTCTGGACCCTCATGTGCAAGCTGCAGGGCTTGTTCAAGCCCTTCCCATTTTGGCTCCTGGGTAGCTTTCCCCTTGCATTTTCTACATTGGCGGCCTGCAGCTTGGCTTTCTTGAGACTGTTGTCCACCACCTCCCTGTTGCTTTGCTCCTCCTTTGGCTAAACTATTCTGGTCTCCAGGTGTTGCTTCTCCTCTAGGGCCAGGGCTCCTTAACTATGAGTCTAGGCAATTCCAACGGCCACTTCATCCCTGTCGTGTTGTTCCTGGCTCTTGGCACATTCAGCAGCTGCAAATTTCTCCTGCATTTGAATAATCTCGTCAGTTCTTGGCTCATGCAGGTGCTGGAGTTTTATCTTCAGCTGCTGGGCTTCTTGGAAGCTAGAGCAGAATTTCTTCTGCCGAACACCGTGTTCCTTTTTCAGAGCCTTGACCCGTTTGCTCTCTGTAGTCACAACCTGGTGGCGTCTCTCCTGCTCTGTGGGTAATTCCTTCTGCCTGTCTTCTAGTCATTGGGTTTGCTCCCGCTGGCCATTTAAAAAAGAAAACCTGCACCTGGGCCTGCAAATTACAGAACTGTTCAATAACCCTCTCAGCGCTCTTGTCACACGCATCTTTTGGGACCACCAGAATTTTTTAATCACATTTAGCTTTTCCCCTGGTTTCTTTGGCCCCTAGCGACTGTTGTCCATGAGTGCCATGGGTTGAACCTTTTTCTAATGGAGTCTCTTCAGGCTCCTGGAAGAAGCTACTTGAATTCCCATACTTGGAATTTGGGAGCAACGTTAAGGTATCCCTGGCAAGTGGTGAGACGTGTGAGACCCATGGCTGACCTCTGCCCTGAAGCTTAGGCCCCAGGCCTGCTATCTTGGCCACCCATTTTACCCAGTACTAGAAAAACTTACTGCCTCATAGCAACATCCCCTCTCTGCAAAACCAAAGTTCTTGTAGGGGCAGCACCTTTTTACATACCCCTTTTCCCCACTTTTGCAGAAAATTAACCCTGAGGCATCACTATTCCCAGCTCAAAATGGGCTTCCCACAGGCCTCTGTTTCGATTTGACAGTAGCCTGAGCTCAACCGCCCTGGGGCAGGAACCTGGAACTCCCGTTCTGTGCGTGTTCTGGGACAGCAGAACAATTTCACCATCCTTTGTCTTGGGGGCTGTCCCAGCTCACGTGCCCGTCTTGCCCATGGTCAGTGTGTAACTTTCAGCCAGCCCTTCTCCTGCTTCTCTGCTGTCTGCAATGGCCAACTCTGTGAAGTCACTGGTCCCCCTCAGTGCGTCTCTGCAGTCGCTTGGGCCCTTCCAAAAATGGGAGCTGGAACTCCCAAAGTCATGGCTGGCCCTGCAGACACCAGCGTGGGAGAGTGACTGTCCCCCTGTTCTGGAAGGTGCTATGGTGGGATGGGGTCTCAGATGACACTTCTCATACATGTAGTCACAGGTAGCACCTTTGAGCAGCCCCTCGCTTGCCTCAGAGCCCCTGCAAGCACCCTGCCTCAGTTTACCCTCTTCAATATGCCTTAAATTACTTCACACAGTCTAAAAGGTCTGAGACAAAAACCACCGCTGGGGTCTTTGAGTCCAAGTAAACCCCAACATAAAATCTTTTCCTTTGCTCTGCTCCAGCCTCTGGCTCCCACTCAAACTTCTCACTCTCCTCGAGTCAAGAGCCCCCAGCCCTCAGCCCTCCTTCCCTGAGCCGGGTGTAGGTCTGTCACCTCATGAAATCAGGAGTCCCCGGCTCTCCTTGGCGGAGCTGGGTTCAGGTCACACTGCATCTCTGTTCCCTGCTGCCCGCACCAGGAGCAGTTCCCCAGGCTTCTGTCCTGCTGCTGTTCCTGTGGCTGTCATAGTTGTCTCTGGCAGCCCCTCTCCCTCAGGGGAGCCCCTCTCTGCAGGAGCCCCCCTTCCAGACCCCTTTATCAGCTCTCCTGGGAGCCCCTCTCCTCAGCAGCTTCCTCTCCTAGGAACCCCTTCAGCTGAGCCCTGGCAGGGCTGCCACCCAGCCAAATGTGCTTAATCACTTCCACATGGGTCTGGGCTGGCTCGTTCTCTCTAAAGGGAGCCTGTCAAAGGGCCGGCACCGGACACTCCGATTTCACTCTTGGAGAGACTGAGCTCGGTTCAGCTCAGGTCGGTTCCTGACCCACACGAAGCTAAACCCGATCGGCCCCATCCACACATGGAGCTGGGCGAGTCACACCGCGGTTTGCTCTGGGGTCGCTACATTGGTGCTTAAAGTGATTTAACATAACCCAGTGCAGCTTTCTCCTGTGGCCAGGCCCCAGGGCTCTCAAGAGTGCGGGAGGCTCTGCAGGGACCCTGGCCTCGTCACCCGGCTTGCCTGCAGCAGAGAAATCTAGTTCGTCCCCCACTCACGCCCACACACATGCCCCCAGCAGTGCAGAGATGTCCCAGCCACCGTGTGGGTCAGGCTGGACTGGAGCAGGGCTGGTCACTGTGCGGCCCTGCACTGAGCCAGTCTGCACCGAGATCACTGGCATCATAGCCCCAGCCGGGCACACAGCCCCCAGTGCTGCCCCCCAGCGCTCCTGCCCCCTCAGTGCCGGCTCTGCCAGCTCAGGGCCTGGCTCTGTAACCAGGTGAGCTGGCTGCGTCCAGCCCAAGACCAGCATGGGCAGCTCCAAGCCCCTTCTCCTCCTGGGATGGGGAAGTGAGTCCTGCTGTGTATTTGCTGGGTGCACAGAGCTCTCCGGGCAGAGAGTTTCACACTGACCCAGGAATCGGTGCTGGGGGCCCCACTGCCCAGGAGACCGAGGGCTCTCGCTCCCCTGCCCTGGCGGGGGGTGAAGGGAGGGGCCCTGGGGCTGCTGCTTTCTGTCCAAGCAATGGGGCGAAGGGGACGTGGACACAGACAATGACCCCATGTGGGCGGTGGGGGCAGACCCGGCTCTCACAGCGGGTGTAGCCTGTCAGCACCGCAGGGGCAGGGAGAGCTGGGCCAGGAGCAGAAACGCTGGCAGAGCTCAGGGACCCCCAGAAACCTCTTCCCGTTGGGGCCTGCAGGGTTTGTTAACTCTGTGGGAGCGCGGGTGTGAGCTGGGACTGGCACCCGGTGCAGCTTCTCCCAGATGGAGGGGGCAGTAAGTGGGGAAATGCCCCATCCCCTCCCCACTGCCCAACCTCATCAGCAACAGCCCCTGGTCCCCCCACCACCAGTTACACTCCCCACTGCCCAGCCCCCCACTGCTCTACCCTGGGGGAGGGGCTGCGCTGGGCGAAGGGAGGGGCTGGCTGTGGGGTTTGCCTGACTGGAAGGTGGTGCCCCTGGGGCCGACCCGCATGGAGAGTCCCAGCTGCGACCCCTGGGGCAGGGCTGCCCGGCCAGTGTGTGTGGGGACGGCACCGACCTGCTCTTAGCAACAAACCAGCCACACGGCCCCAAAGCACCAGAGATTTTCTGGGGACTGCCCCTCCATCACCCCTCTCTGCCCCCCTGGTGCCACCCATCTCCTGCTCCCCCTCAGGCTCCTGGCTTCTGCCCCCCCTTACCCATCCCTCATCCCTGGGCCCACCTGTCCTCTGCCTCTATCCACCCCTTGCCCCACACCCCCAAACCCCTTTCTGTTACCCTGGGCCCCTGCCCCTTGTCCCCCTTTGCCTCCCTGTCACGTGCCCTCCCCCCCCACCTCTCCCCCTGGATCCCACCCTCCCTTCCCCACTGCCCTCCTGGCACTGGCCCCTCTCCCCCAACCACCCTCTGCTCCCATGTCTCCCACCACTCCCCTTGCCCCCATCTGCCCACCTGGTACCTGCCACTGCCCACCTCACCCCTCACCCTCCTCTGCTGTCCTCACCCCCCGCTGCCCATCTGCTACGTCTGCCCCCCTGCCACTCTCCTCACCCCTCTCTGCCCCCTGGTGCCCACAACTTCCCTCACCTTCCTCTGCCCCCCCCCACCAGTGCCAGCCCCTCCCCCTCTGCCCTCCTTGTGTCTGACCCTCCCTTCACCCTTGCTCTGCCCAGAGCTCCCGCTCCTCCCCTCCCCCTCCATCCTCTTACCTGCCCCTTCCTTTCACTCCTGCACCACAACAGATCCCCCCCCCCCCCCCGGCACCAACCCCTTCTCTTGCTCCCTTCTGCACCCTGATGTCTGCTCCTCCTCCTGCCCCTTTGCTGCCTGCCCATCTGCTCCCCCCCCCCCACCATTGGAGGCCCTTTTCCTTGCCCACCTCTTCCCTTGTCCTCCCACCCCCTGATACCCTCCTCGATCACCCCATGGCACAAGCCCCTCCTCTTGCCCCCTGGTGCCTGCCCCCTCCCTTGCACCCCTCCCCTGCCACCTTCCCCATCCCCCACCAGCCCCTGTCCCTCCACTCCCCACCCCTGGTCCCCTGGTGCCAGCCCCTCCCTTCACTTCTCTGACCCCCTGGTGTCCCTCTCTACGCTCACCCCCATCTGCCCCTGGTGCCCGCCCCTTCCCTTCCCCACATTGGGCCCCTGCTGTCCATGCCTCCCCTCACCCCCTTTACCCTCTGGGTCCCACCCCTCCTTCATACCCTCTGCCCCCATAAGGCTGCCCTTTGCCACACCCCTCTCTGCCCCCCTTGTGCTCCCCTGCTCCATCATCCCCCCCATTCTACCCCCGTACCCGACCCTCCCCCCTCTGCCCTCCTTGCAGCCACCCACCATTCACCCCCTCTGCCCCCCCCGGCACCTGCCCCTCCCCTCCCCTCCCCCCCTTGTCACCTGTGCCTTCCCACACGCCCCCTCTGCCCACCTGGTGTGCGCCGCTCCCATTGAGATCCTTCTGCCCCGCCTGCCTGCCCCTTCCCTCACCCCCTCTAGTGCCCTGGAGCCAGCCCCACCTTTCACTGCCCCTCTGCCCCCTCCAGCCCACCCCTCTCCTCCTTCCCCTGACCCTTGGAGCCCCCTATTCCCTCACAACTCTCTGACCCTTGGTGCCTTCCACCCGCCACCTCTCCCTTTTGATGTCTGCCCCTTCTCTTGGTCCCCTGGGGTCTGCCCCTCCCCTCCCCTCCCCTCCCCCATCTCCCTTTTAGTGCCCACCACACCCCTCATTCCCCCCATGCCCCTGTGGTGCCTGCCCCACCCCTCATCCCCTTTGTCCCCTTGTCACCTGCACCTTCCCCTGCCCCATCCTTGGCCCACCTGGTGCCCCCTGCTCCCCTTGTAACCCCTCTGCCACTGGGGGCTGCCCCTTCCCCCGCTCCCTCTAGTCCTCCGGGGCCAGCCCCCTTTCACTCCCCCTCTGCCTCCCTGGGGCTCCACTTCCCCCTTAGTCCCCCTGACACCCGCCCCTCCCATCACCCCACTCTGCCCCCTGGCACCTGCCCCGCCCTCGCTCTGCCCTCGGTGATCACCCCTGCCCTAGACACCCCCGCTGCCCCCGGCTCCTGCCACACTCTGTGACCCTGGTGCCTGCCCGTTCCCTCCCCCCACCCCTGGCACCTGCCCCTCCTCTTCACTCCCCTCTGCCCCCTAGAGCCCCCTCTCATTCCCCTGCCCCTTGGAGCCCCCCATTGCCTCGCCCCCCTCTGTCCCCTGGTGCCCCCCTTCCCTGGCTTCCCTGTGCCCCTAGGACCTGCCCCTCCCTCCACCCCCCTCTGTCCTCCTGGTGCCTGCTCCTTCCCTTCCCCCCACTGCCCTTGTGCCTGCCCCTCCCCTCTGCCCCTCCTCTGCCTCTGCCAGCATCAGCCTGTCCCCACCCCGGTCCCTGGGCTGCCCTCCCCTGCCCGGCCCCCTCTGACACCTTCCCACCCCACCCCTCCCCCGCTCCTGCTCTCCTTCCCCTCAAGTTCGCTCCCATGGGCAGAGGGGCCCTGACTCCCCTTAACGGGCAACAACCCCCCCCCCCCAGCCATTAACGGGGACGCAGGTTAATTTCCCTTTGATCCCATGACCAGCCCCTGCCCCGGCCCTGACTCTGTGACTCTCTCCCCAGTGGACGTGACTCTGGATCCAGACACGGCAAATCCCGAACTCGTCCTGTCTGAGGATCGGAAACGTGTGAGATACGGAGACACACGGCAGGATCTGCCCGACAACCCTGAGAGATTTGACACTTATCCCTATGTGCTGGGCGCTGAGGGGTTCCCGGGCGGGAGGTGTTACTGGGAGGTGGAGGTGGGAGACAAGACTGACTGGGCTCTGGGGGTTTGTAGGGAATCTGTGAGCAGGAAGGGGCAGGTCACACGCACACCTGAGGATGGATACTGGGTCGTGTGGCTGTGGTATGGTAAATACACGGCCTGCACCTCCCCCTCGACCCCCTCCCCGTGAGCGTCAGGCCCAGCCGGGTGGGGATTTTCCTGGACTATGAGGCGGGCGAGGTCTCATTTTACAATGTCACTGACAGGTCCCAGCTCTTCACTTTCACTGACACCTTCTCCGGGACGCTTCGCCCTTATTTCCATCCTGGTTACAAAGCTGGGGGTAAAAACGCGGCTCCCCTGATCATCTGCCCGGTCCCAGCCCAGGCCGGAGGGAATCTCTGTCCCTGACAGCGACACCCACGGCAGAGACTGTCCCCTCCCAGCGCTGAGCAGCCCCCAGGCCTGTGCCCAGGGGAGGGGCTAAAGGGCATCACCCGCCCCCCACCCACCCCTCAGTGCCCAGCACCAGGCCTGTCAGATGGGGGAGGGGAGAGGGGCAGAGAAGGGGGTGAGGGGAGCTGGCTGCTGGGCTGGGGGGGCAGGGCAGGGGGTGTGTGACTTGGGTGGGGCAGTGTCAGGTGGAGGCTGAGGGTGGGAGTTGGGAGGGGGCTGCAGCAAGAGGCCAGCAAAGGGCGCAGCTGACATGAGGAAGACTCTGGGGGGATGTAACCAGGGGGGAGGGGAGAGGCCCCTGAAGGAGGAAGAACCTCTGGCAGAAATGACGGGGAAGGGGGAGGCCCAGTAAGTGCGAGGGGGCCAGTGAGCGAGGGGAAGGTCCCGGCATTTCCTGCCCTGGGGCAGTCTCTGCCCATGGCAGGGGGCGAAACGGCCCCAGGGGGCAGCGCGGGGACAGGGGTGGGAGCGCCGGGGCCCTGCTGTACAGGCCGCTCTGCGCTGCAGCCTCAGCCTGTGGGGGGAGCTGGTCCCAGCGCGATGGGGGGAGGGTGGGGAGAGCTGGGGGAGGGGATTCGGTAGCTGGGCCAGGGGAAGGGGGGTGAGAGCCCAGCCCCAGGGCTGTGTGAGCGAGGGGCCAGGCTGGGTGAATGGGACCCGCTCACAGAGGGAGCCCAGGCAGCTTTTCCCCCTTCCCCATGTGTTTGCCCCACCCCGGTGCAGTGCAAGAAACGGCTCCTGGCACAGGGTGATACTGGTAGGAAATACGGACAGACAGCTCGTGTCTTCTGCTGCCCCATCACATGTTGCTGCTCCTCCTCCTTTCCCCATCCCCTGGTCCAGGGGTAGCAGATGGTGACGGACGGGATCAGTCACTCCTGTCAGGATATACTACCCCTGTGAAATCTCAATGTAAAATAGGGAGGGAAAGAAAAAAGGTTTCAAATTTAGAAAATGTTTTTATTGTAACAAGGTTTGAATACAAGAATAATTTAAATGTCAACAGTATTTCAAAAACAAGTATCTAAACATATTTCTAGAAATGGAATTATTAACATTTATTTTTTTGATTCTTCCCTCAAATCTACATTAAACTTTAACTTCTCTATTAGCACCGTTTTTATTTCAACTGCGTCATTTCAAGAAATCCAAAATATTTGTCTTATCAAAATAATGACTACATTGGCAGACTGGATTATTCAGTTGCAATGTACAGGCATCATAAACATCAAAACTAGAGACGTGTGCAGCTGCTCTCTCTCAGTATTGTCTCGACTGGCTCCCTCTGGAAGGCAGGGCACATGCATCCACCTTCTGCCGGACTTGCACTGCACATTTGAAAAGTAATAAGGTGAACAAATAATGACACAATCAAATAAGCAAAATATTTCAATGAACTCAGCAGATTCTATAATAACATTCCTAGAACTTCAGCTAGAATTAATTCATATGATTTTTAACTTTCTAGCTACATATAATCAGCTATATCTGACCCTCCTTTTCTTGTTCTCCTTGTCACATCAATTACCACAACATGGTCCCCAACCCCAAATGCTATTTTCCCATACACAGATCTCTCTTCTACCATAACCTTTTTCATTTGTTTTTCTATAGAAATATTATCTGCACCCAATGTGTTGTCAGTGGCCACTGCTGATTTCCATGGGCTCTTTGTGTTCTTAGTGATGAGGACACAAGAAATGCAATTTGGTAAAGAAATGGAGAGCGGCTTGTACTCCTGAACTGAATAATCACCAGTTAACTGAACTGTAGTAAAGACACTGACTTAAAGAGACTTACCATGCAATTCGGTGGAAGTTCATTGGGAAGCCTTTTTTCTCAGGCATTAGTCCAAAGGGGGATATTTTGGGTGTCATGTGAGATTTAGAGCACAAAGAAAATAAATTCATCCCAGTTGCTCTGGGTTCTGCCCACCATCTGCTGGAATGCTCTGTAAAAATAGTGATTGATTGGTCTAATTTCTTGACATTAGTGATTGCACTTAATTTCTTGATGAGATAGTTGAGTTGAGGTATGATGGGCAGCACATCACATGGCATTGCTTCGACTACTCTTTGTTTCAAACTTGATGCAGTATGAACATTTGCAATGAGTTCAATTTTGAAGATTTTTTCAAAATATTCAGTTTATGGCAGACTGCCCTTTCCTTACCCCTGGATTATTTGAAAATAAATACCCTAAAATTATCTTGTGATGGATTAATTTGGCTTTTCATCCAGTCTGCTGGTTTCTAGGTGGCATGGGCTGGTGAAGCTCTGTTATTCCCAGTTTTGACACAGGGAAAGGTTAAGCTGAAAATAGAAAATTTTTCCATAAATTTCCTTCAGAAATACCTGTGTTCCTCTTCCTATTTCCCTCTGAAATTATGGGTAATTACTAGGGTTTCTTATGCAATCTTATTGCACGGGGAAATATGTTGTTAAGCAGGTTAATATACAAAATAATTTAACAGTCCACGAGGATACCTGCACCAAGTGTATTTCCTACTTTTTATGATCCAGATGTATCACAACGTAGCAGCAATTATGTGGAGCCTCCCTCCTGCTCCCTGGCTCAGCCTTTTACACTGCAGCTTTCTTCTCAGTGGTGAAACGTTCCAGAGGGGTAGCCGTGTCAGTCTGTATCCAGAAAAACAACGAGAGTCCTGTAGCACTTTAAAGACTAACACATTTAATTTCTGCAGGCATAAGCTTTTGTGGGCTGTAACCCATCTGACGAAGTGGGTTGGAGCCCACGAAAGTTTATGCCTGCAGAAATTAAATGTGTTAGTCTTTAAAGTGCTACAGGCCTCTCGCTGTTTTATCTTCTCAGCATGACCCAGCTGGTGATCTCGTCACCTCATCAGGCTACCTCAGACCCTCCTCCTCTAACCACAGTGAGCATGGTGCTGGCTCCCAAAGGGCTCAGTGTGCAGCTGCTAACAGCCCCCTGTCACACTGCCATGTTTGTGTAGTGACCATACACTGAACATAACACCAAATGCAAACTATTACCTCATTATTCAATCCAGATTCATCAGCATCCGCTCTGGACAGCCATGTCAATAGATCATTTTACAGATTTTCTTCTCCGCCTCACCTGCTGTTTTAGTTCTCAGTGGAAATCCTTCCACTTATTTTGAAAAACCATCTGTATCGGTCAGTACACACTGGTATCTCTCCCTCATTACTGGATATGGTCCCGTTAAATCTGCTCCCAGAAATTCCCGGGGTTTAACAACCTATGTACAGGGACACAGGCTAGAGTTCTAATTTGGATCTTTCCTATGAAATTTTTATACTAAACCCATACGTAGTAAGCAAAATCAACGTTATAATGTGTTCTTTTATAATAGCGAAGGCCTTCACATAGTCAGAGTAAAAGTTTGGGGTTTTTTTGTTTTAGAAGTAAATAAATAGAGGACAAACTTCTGAAACTGAAAACTTGCATAAATACGCTGTACCAGCACCATGAGCCATAGAGGTCGCTGCTGCACTGTCAGCCATTAGTACACTTGTGCACTTCTTATAGCTAATTATAGGCCTTAGTGCATTGCAATAATAACTACAGACAGTGATAAACAATTAGCTTGGCTAATCTTTAAAAACACCTCAGACGTATTTAACATGGGGAAAGATACAAAGTGTTTGATTGAATTGCAAGTCAGCCACCCAGCTCCACTTCCTTTCGGGGTGTAAAGTTAAGTCCAATCCAAGCGGGACATTTGCCTCACGTGATGTCCTGTATGAACTCCTACAAAGCGTAAGACAGAGGTATCAGGGTGACTGGAAACGTCTGTAGTTTACCCTGCTGGGTGTCTGCCTCAGGCTAACTGTTTTTGGGAAACAGTTAGAACTGGAAACAGTTGGAAACAGTTGGAGATTGTTCTCTCGAGGGAAATCCCGGATTCTCTTTTCCAGCTCAGGGGATTTGGGCACCGGATGTGGAGACGTCGCCTCCTCTCCCCTGCAGAGACACGAGTGTGTTTATTCCTCTCCCTCCTCAGCCTGAAGTTTCCCCCCCCCAAAGCCAGAAAGGGGAGCGGGTGGGAGGGGCCGCTCCCAGGGCTGACAGAGGGGCCCATTGTCCAGTCCCAGCCGCTCCTCAGCATCTCCTCTCAGCCTCCAAGGGGAAACAGCCCCTCTGAGGCATGAGCTGGGACACTCCTCTCTTTCACCTCTGGACCTCCTCACATGGGACAGGCTTTGGGCCATGACAGAGCTGGGGCCAGGTCCTCACCCCAGTAATGATCCCCTGAGCCAGCCTGACTCCACGCAGGGTTCTCCAGCCCAGAGCTGTGGGGCGATCCCCTCCCCAGGATGGGTCACAGAGCCACAGCTCCAGCCGTCCCATGGCAATGGGGATGGAGAGGGGCTGGATCCAGAGGATGAGACTGTCCCACGGTCGGGGATCTGGGGGCTGGGTCTGTAGCCGGGTCTCTGAGCCTCTTCCCAGCACGACGGGGCGTGAGGGGCAGACAACCCCAGACGTACCTGCTCACGGCGCTTCTGACACCCTAGAGGGGAACGAGAGACAGAGCAGAGAGTCAGTGCCCACGGCCCAGCCCAGCCACTGCCCCGACAGCCCCAGCCCCACAGGCTGCTCCCCAGTGGGGTGGAGGCACTAAAGGGCTGTGCTAGTGCGAGCAGAGCCCCTTTCCCACCAGCTGCTCTGCAGGGACGGCCGGGCCCCTGCACTGAGCCCTGGGGCAGGAACAGCCTTTCACCAGCCTCCCTCCCTGACGGTCCAAACTCCTGTTTCTCTGCAGACTCCGGGCCCCTGGCCCTGCAGACTCACCAGGCCGCGCTCTCTGCACTGAGTTACCCTGAGCCCCAAGTGACTCAGGGGCCGTCCCCTCCCTGCGCTGGGCTCTGGGCGCGTCTGACACGGTCTCACCTGCAGCAGTTCAGGCACCGGCTGCTGACACTTCTCCTCCAGCTCCGTGATCAGGGCGCTGAGCCGGGAAATCTCCTCGCACAGCTGGGTGGCTTTTTCCTCCCTCCTCCTCCCGATCTCCTCGTCCAGCTCCCCCAGCCGGGCCAGCAGGAGGCGCTCTTGTTCAGCCAGGAACTGGCACAGCTGCTCAACCTCGGACACCACCAGCTGCCTCTCCACTTCCGTCTGCCTCTGGGGGGCACAGAGAGGGGCAGGGCAGGGCAGGGACACGGGGAGAGCGGGGATCATGGGAAATGGCACAAAGCCTTGTCCAGGCTGCACAGAGCGTTTCATGTCACTTCTCTGCCAGTAGAACTGTGTCTACACCAGGGCTCTGGCCAAGTGTAAAAAATGTCACCAAAAAATCATCCCCCCAAACCCCATCACGGTACCAGCAACAGATTTCAGTGTAGACCAGGCCTTGGCAAACGCTGCTGCCCAAACACCCGATGGCATCACTGGAAATGTCTGACACTCAAACCCTGGGAGCAGCAAATGTCTCCCCCAGCTTCCCCCTGACCCCCTGCGACACCTGTGCACATTCAGCAGTTCTAGTCTCCTCTCACCCCCAGTGCTACAGAGGCAGAGCCAGAGGCTGCTCCCAGCTACCCTGTGTGACCCCCTGACTTCAGCGGGAATTAACACCAGGGTCACAGAGCATCTGACCCTAACCCCACTGACTTCAGTGGGTCACTCCTGATTTACACCAGGTACCTGAGAGCAGAGTCTGCCCCGCGCTGTTTAAAATGCCCTAAACTCCCTCACTGCATCGACCCTGGAAATCCTTCACCCTCCTGAATTACAGACACCAAACAGGGCAGAGACTCCCCCTGCTGCTGTCGCTGGCGCCCCTGTGCAAACCTGCTGGGCGGGGCAGGGCACCTACCAGGAGCCTCTCGCTCTCCTTGTCCCAGTCGGATTTCAGGCCCTGCAGCTCTTCTCTCTCCTCCCTCAGACGCTGCAGGCGGCTCAGGATTTGCTCCTGCGAACACAGACAAGGGCTCTGGGGGCTGGTTCGGGTCCTTGCTTTGTGCCCTGGGATCGTCACTGAGCAGAGGCTGGGGAACCACGTCCCCTTCTCCAACCCACTGAAAAGTGACTGACCCCAGCTCCAAGGGAACTCCCCGGGCAGAGCTGCTGGGCCCGGCCCGGCTCCTCCCCAGCACCATCAGCCCCAGGAACCTTCTTTGGTCCCGGGATCGGGCACTTCCCAGGTTCCAATCCGGGGCTGGTCAGACCCAGGCCAGGGGCTCTGTGAGTGCAGAGGCTGGGCCTGTAACTCCCAGCCATGGCGATAACTGCGCCCTACCCTGTACTCCTGGGCAGCCTCCTCGATGGGAACCACGGTGTGAGCGCGGTGAGCCCGGGATCGGTCACACACCACGCAGATGGGGGCTTGATCCTCCTCACAGAAGAGTTTCAGAGCCTCCTGGTGTCTCTCACACACTCTCCCCCTCGGGCTCCGGCACCACTAACTGCACCACGTTGCCCAGCTGCCTGTTGGGCCGCAGGTGTCTCTGCTGGGCGGGTTCTCGGCACTGGGGGCAGGGGAAGTTTGGCTCCGACTCCCCCCAGCACTGGCTGATGCAGGCTCGGCAGAAGTTGTGCCCACACTCGATAGTCACCGGCTCTGTGAAATACTCCAGGCAGACGGAGCAAGTCACTTCGTCCTGGAAGCTCCCGGCCAGCTCCCCGGCAGCAGCCATGGCTCCTCCGCCCGGGCCGGGAACAGCCGCTGCGGGTTAGTTTCACTTTCCCTTCCCTGAGCTCAGAGAAGCCGGTTTGGCTGGCGCTGGCTGGGGCGTTTCCCTTCCTGCTGTTCCCAGCGGGCCGGGCTGAGCTGCAGCGAGTCACCGCCAGTGTCACAGCCCCGGGGCAGGGCAGACAGAGCCAGGGCCAGGGCAGTTGTTGGGTCTGGCTTTGGTTTGTCATGTTATGTTTTTATTACATTTTTAAATAGCTACAAACACACACAGAACAAACAGACATAACCAATGGCACCTAAACTTCTCATAACACATTAACAGCTCACAATGTATCAGCCATTTGCTAGCTAACCTCAGATACATTTGAAAGATATCTATAATATGAAGGGTAAAATGTAAATCAATTATTTGTATTACACAATTTAGGAGAAACAAGATTTGCTTCCAAAAATCCAACTAGTTAAAGAGAAAATAAGTTAAAATAACAAATAGAGGGAAAGTTCAGAGGAAAGAGATAGAGACGGGCAGGAAGGAAGTGGGTTTAGATCAGGGGGAAGCTAAGGGGCCCCCATATATTAAATAGGATCAGTGAGATACTGCCAGGAAAACATCCCAGAGCTCTGAGAATTGTTCTGGGGTGTTTCTGGGATGGTTTTCAATTCTTTCCATGGTCGCCAAGCTTACAATGTCTGTGCTCCAGTCTGCCACTGCTGGTCACTTTTTGGATTTCCTTTTGTAGGACTTGTCTTTTAACAATTATTAGTTCTCTGCATAACTAAAGTGTTTCAGGTTTATTCAGCTTCCAATTAACATCCATCAGGTTTTAAATTATCTGTTTGTCTTTTTACACAATTTTATTTGATAGGAAAAGAATTAATTCTGCAGTTCAGTTCTGCGGGTGTCGGAGCAGGCCCAGAGTCTGTGAGTTAAGTTAGCACCTGCTCAGTCACAGCCCCAAGATTTGTCTGATTTAACAGCATCAGTTTTGAACAGTTGTTGAGGGGTCCCATGCATTCTCCGTAGCATTGTCAGCTAGATTAATCTTAAACACAGATCCAAGGAGCAGTTCAGAGCAGTGGCTAAAATTTGTTTCCATTGGATAGCAAAGAATCATTGGCCTAGTTCCTCCTCCCTTTTCTTTTCTAAGGAATCTGTGTTTAATTCAAATTTGCTGGCCAAGTGTTGCCATAGGTCTTGGCAATCTGGGTAACATTTGGAGAAATAAAAACAGTTCAGCTGGGTCGGGGTAGCACAGTCATTGGCCAAACAGCTGGAGATGGTGTGTTTAAACTGGATACATTGTTAGGCTGATGGAAACACATGGGATTTTTTTCAGAGGACAAGGCAATATGCCATGCTTATTATGAGAAAACACAATTGCATTCATAATTAATACCACACACACAAATGTTCTACAGCTAATCGTGGCGTCTAACTGGCCAGGGAAGCCAGGCACAAGGAGGAGCAGAGTCTCTGTCGGGCGCGCACCAATGTTCTCTGATGTTGCTATGCAGAATGTTACCCAAAGCTTTCATTTTCACCCATCTTTTTATGTTTTAGTTCTAAGGTGAGTCTATGGATCCTGCTGTGTCACGCTGCTTCAGGGTTCGGTGTGACCGTTGATCAGCAGTCAGTTACAGACGTGACTTTTATCTTAATGTTTTTTTTGTTTTTTTCTAAGGTGGATTCTTCTTGCTTTTCCAGGGTGTTGTCTGCTTTTTTCAGCCATCAAGGTGGTACTGGCGTTTGTACTCCACCCAATCATCAGGACAGGCTGGGGATAGACACTGATTCCATCACTCATACTCATTTACATATTTAAATGAAATTATAGATGCCTAAATGAATTTTCAGCAAGACTTAGACTAGCTAATACAAAATGCAGTATACTTCTTCAAAATGGAGATTCAGTTACAATCTGGAACCATGTCAGACGTTGGTTAGAATGTTATAGAACAAGCGATTAAACAGAGTTACTTTAGTTACAATAAAACAGCGAGAGTCCTGTGGCACCTTGAAGACTAACACATTTATTTGGGCAGAAGCTTTCGTGGGCAGAAACCCACTTGGTTGGATGCATGAAGTGAAAACTTCAGTTTGGTAGGTCTATCTACACATGCAAGGATGGTGAGTTACATCACAGTGAGGAGGGCGAGTGTTAACGAGGTTACTACAATCAGGGTGGATGAGGCCATTCACAACAGTTGCTGAGAAGGTGTGAATGTCAAAAGAGGGAACATTATTTTTTGAAGTGGGCTGGCCACTCCCAGTCTCTATTCAGACCTCGTCTGATAGTGTCAAGTTTGCGTATGAGTTCCAGCTCTGCAGTTTTTTGCTGGAGTTTGTTTTTGAATTTTTTTTTATTGAAGTATGGCAAATTTCAAGTCTGTTACTGAGTGTCCAGGGAGACTGAAGTGCTCTCCTACTGGTTACCATTCCTGATGTGTGATTTGTGTCCATTTATTCTTTTGCGCAGTGACAGTCCGGTTTGGCCAATGTACATGGCACAGGGGCATTGCTGGCACATGGTGGCGTATATCACATTAGTAGATGTGCAGGTGAACGAGCTCCTGATGGTGTGACTGATGTGGTTAGGACCAGTGATGGTGTCACTTGAGTAGATATGCAGGCAGAGTTGGCAACGGGGTTAGTGTTTCTGTTGCATGGTGTGCAGTTGCTGGTGAGTGTTAGCTTCAGGTTGGGGGCTGTCTGGAAGCGAGGACTGGCCTGCCTCCCAGGGTTTGTGAGAGTGATTTAGTGACAATGTTAAGGAATGACTACTTCACAGGAACGGTACTTCTATTGTTGGCAATAAGGAAATGAGTTACTTAAAAGACAATTTCTATGAAGACAATTTTTATAACAATTTCTATCAGTGACAGTGAGAGGACAAGTGACAAACAACAAAAGGACAAGCAGCATGTGATTTAAAGACGTGTGGCTTAAAGACAGCTTTACCGGTGATAACTATTTTTATACCGAAGGGCGGCTTTCATAGTGAGTGAACCAGAGCCACTCTATTAAGTGGCTTTCCTAATGAGTACCCTGCATTGGTTTATGAATGAGCATGCTTTTATGAATGTGTGGTTTTATAAATGAACACGGTTTTATGAATGAACATGGTTTTATTCACGAGTGTATGTTATTAATTTAATAAAAAATTCATTTAAAACAATAAATTCTTTTGATGTTATGAATGTACCCCTACGTTATCCCCTTTTTGACCCTTCAAAACCTTCAAACTATTGAATAGGTCACATTTTATGTAATTGTTTAAGGGCAATGTATGAGAGACAATTGGAGCCTGTGGTTTTAACTTAAGGTACATTTTTTATTTTTTTTTAATCCGGCAGCAAATACCACATATCCAAAAAACATTATACCAAGTAGGCCAAAGAAAATGATAATAGGCTGTAACATAACATTTCAAGCGGATGTCCAAGAGGGTGCCCATTTCTTAACAATATTATATCAATGGTGTATTATCATTTGTTTTGCCTGTGTAGACCGTTTTAATATTTTTAATCTCTGATGTAGAAAAGCCCAACTGCGTGTTTGAGCCTGGGTTTGGGGAGCTTTGGTTCGTTGGCAAATTTGTTTATTTTCCTTTATTAATTTATACAAATTTATTCAATTAGCTTCTAAAGAAAAATTAAAATGTACAACATTGCTTGTATTCCTCACATTAATTTTATTATTCTTGTGGATTGGTTACACTGGGTGTCTGAATCATGGTGACGTTGCACATATACATTGTTGTACAGGAGGTTTTGAAATTTGCTTTCCTTCCCAAACAATTTTTTTTAATCCAACGACACAGACACAACTTAGTTTACTCTAGTACACCTTGGCGGTTCTATTAGTCATTTCATCCCAATCGCAAGTTGCCAGACCTTTGTTTTGTAAAGAACATGGCTCTTCTAATACTGGCAAGGAGGGACATACCCACTGTTGTGCTGTCCATCTGGAACACAGGCGGTGATCTGTGACTTTCCCTTTGTTACTTAAGTATGTTCCCACCAAACGTTGAGCCCAAATGTGTTTTTCCTGGAGAACTGGGAGAGCTAGAAAGGGCCATAGGGTACGCTGACCCCTATGTTGTTGAGCTTGCATTGCTGGGATAGTAACACGCCCTGGTAGGGAGGATGTATGTACATCAGATTCCAGAGGTTTATACCATTTGGAGACATAAGGAAGAAAAAGGTTCTCTTTGTGCTTTGTTAATAGGGGATTCGAACCTTTATATCTTTGGCTCGAAGACAATCCGTCTCTCTTTCAGTTAAAACAATAGCTGCTCTGAGCACCATCGGGCTGAGACTGTTTTATTTACAATTCTTGCATGGTGGCGTATTGAGCCAAGAACGCTTGTTTCACATGTTTTCACATGTGCCATTGTCAATCCGTTGTGTCTACCCCAGTCTGTACTTGCTCAGCAATCTGGTGCTCCTGCCCCTGCACAATACTGTGATGTAAAGATATTACCGCACTAACCGTATTTTTCAGTGCGTGTAGATTCACTGAATTTAGGATTCCCGTGCCTGCTCCCAGACTCCCCCCCATGGCATCAGTTATAACCCACCGCAGGCAGGAGGGGGAATGGTCCCGCTGTAGAGAGCTGAACCACTCCAGGAGCCGGGGGGGTCACGTCTTTGACTCTCTCCAGGTGATGTTGTATCTCCCACTACCTGATGCTGTTGGTGATGGTGCCACGTCCATCTGCCTCTCTGCCCAGCCCTCATAGAAATACCCCGCATCGCACTTAGCTGCTTTCAGACCTCACCTTGTCCCCCTGGAGCAAATGCAGTTTATGGGAATAACTTATTCCCTGAACGGTCAGTGAGAATGGAACCTGGACACACACTGCCCCTAGCGGTGACAGGGGGAACAGCCCGTACAGCTGTGCCACTGAAATTTGAAGTATAGACCTGTCCTAAACCAGTCATCACTGAAAATAAAATGTACCGTTAGTTAGGCTTGGTCTGTACAAAGTTTTAATTCTGGTGTAATTATTTCAGGGGGTGATTTTTCTAATTAAAGAGTTAAATCAGCACAACCCTGCACAGACACAGTTCTGTCAGTCTAGAAGCCCCTCTAGACTAAGAGCATCGACCAGGGGAATGGTACCAGTGTAACTATAGTGGTTTAAATTCTCACCTTGCCTTATGCTGCTGTAACTTTCCTCCTTAGACAAGCCCCGTTATAACTGCACCCACAGCAGCAGTTGTGCTGTTGTAACTACACTAGTAGAGTTAAAGCAGCACAATGTGTGTGTGGACAAGGCTGTGCAGTGACTAGAGAGCTAGTGAATTACACTGGACAGAAAAGAGGAAGAAGGGTTTAGAGTCAGAATTGTCAAACACTTATTTAACATCAGCAGCGAATGAACATTTGGAGTAAATAAAACGTCTGTAAAAGATTCACCGTCTCCAGCCCTTTAATGAAGGAGTTTAGCTCAAAGTAAAACTTCCTGGAGCCTTCCCAAGAGTTCTCCAACAAAGCCAGCGAAGACGTGACCTGCCATTCCTACATTATCAGACCAGCAGAAAGAACACTCCCCAACCACTACGCAGAAAAAGCAAAAAAAAAAAAAAAAAAAAAAAAAAAAAAGGCCCAGTTCAATTTTAAAAACCTCCTTTAAAATTCCTTTGGTGTTTGTTGCACACTCAGGCTTGGCAACATGAGCCAAAACTAATGTCAGGAAAGTGTCCCAGAAGTGCTGTCCTGCTCAATGTCCGACCCATTATTTCTCCATCGTCTCTTGTTTGATTTGCCCCAAACTTTCAAGAAACATTCTACCCAAGATCCTGCACGTGAAATTACTAGTGGAGAAGTTTGATGTTGTGGCAGTGAGAGACCGGCAAAAAGTCAGGCACGCAGGGAATATGGCTTCATCCTTGATTTTTCCAGATAAAAGCCAGACACTTGCCTTCCACCCTGGGATTGTCAACCTCTCACCATACTCATCTTCACAGACTCCGTCACATTCGGCTTGGGAAGTTCCAGGACTTCTCAGAGTTTCACCAGCCAGCAAAAAATATCAGCAAAGTGTTCCTGCAACTTACAAGGGTGAGCAACATATCCCCATGTGGATTTCACACCAAGAACGTCTCCACCAAATAAATAAGGGAGAAGAAGGCAAAAGAGACTCGCAGGATTTAATGATCCTGGATAAATACTGAGAGACTAGAGATTCCCACCTTGTCCTCCCGGCAGCTTCCTGGATGGGAACTGCAGTGTGAGCCTGAGATCCTGGCACTGCCTGCAGAGCACACAGATGGGGCTTGAACCTCTCTACAGAAATGCTGTAAACTCTCCTGGTGTTTCTCACCCCTGCTGTCCCCTCCGGGGCCCTGGCTACCCCCAACCTTAGTTTATTTTTACACATTCCCCTGCTGCTTGTCAGGCTGGAAGCTCCTGTCCCCAGAGGATTTTTCCTGCACTAGCGACAAGGCAAGTCTCTCCCAAACCCCTCCCAGCAGCGAGTGACCAAGACCCAGCAGCAGACCCACAGTTCATAGTGACAGTTCCTGTAAATAGCCTGGCCAGGTGAGCTCCTCCTGGGGATGGAGCCGGCGGTTTGCCACAGCCGTGGCACCTGGTCTCTGCCCCACGAAACCAGCTACAGGCTGAGCAGCCAGAACGCCCTGAGCTCGGCCACTTTAGGGTCTCTCCACAATTTCTCTTGCTTACCCCAGAATCTCTCCTTAGACTCTTGCCCTTTGCACCGGCCTCTCCAGCGCGACTCACCAGAGGCTGCTGCTCAGGGCACCCGGCCTTGTAGAGACCTGTCACCACCAGCCAACAGAAGCAGCCACGGTGAGAGCTCTGCCCGCCTGCTCCCCAGTCTGCTCTGGGCAGGGCAGGGCACCTACCAGGAGCCTCCCACTGTCCTTGTCCCAGTCGCATTTCAGTCCCAGGAGCTCTTCTCTCTCCTCCCTCACATGCTGCAGGCAGCTCAGGCTTTGCTCCTGCAAACACAGACAAGGGTTCTGGGGGCTGGTTTGGGTTCCTTGGTTTGTGCCCTGCGATAATATCGACACTGAGCAGAGTGAGGCTGGGGGAGCACGTCCCCCTTCTCCAACACACTGAAAAAGTGACCCCAGCTCTAAGGGGAGGGGTGGCCAACCTTACGTTTTAGTTTTTGCTGAGGTGAAGATGTGAAGTTGATTTTTGTTTTACTGACATGGTCAACTTGTTACTGACATCACTAAAAATATCACAAACACAATCATGTCACAGAAGTGTCCCTATTCCCAGTGTTCTGTACACAGGAATTCAGAATTATACAGTTGTTTTAGCTGCACTTAATTGATCAGTCGGGTTAGTTGGGTGTGTGCAATAATAGAAAACAGGAAATTGAAGAGGCAGGGTCAGTGTCGTTTTATGATACAAGAAATGATTCTGAATAATGACAATCAGTGTCAAAACACAATATTTCTACCCAATCTCATGGACATTTTCATTCATTTACGGGTTTATGGACAGTGTTAAAATTGTACATATTTTACTGACCATCTGTACATTGATGGACAGTTGACAACGCTTAGGAGACACCCAGAGCGGCTGGGTTCAGCCCAGTGCCAGTGTCTCTAGGACCGTGGCTGTGTCCCAATATCAGGCAGTTCCCTGGCTCCAATCCAGGGCTGCTCAGACAAGCCAGGGGGGCCCTGCAGCTTCAGAGACTGTGTGCGCTGCTTAATTCCCAGAGAGGTTCCAGGAGCAGAAGGGGCAGCCCATTCACCAGCAGATATTTACAAATGAACATTGTCTGCAGTGCTTTTATGACATTTGATGTCATCAGACATGCCTTGTGATGTGCCTCCCCTCAGACTTTGCTCAGATTCACTCACTAATGTCAAGAAATGAGACCAGTCAGTCATTTCTTACAGAAGCATTCCAGAAGACGCTCGATGAAACTCAGAAATTGGGATGAATTTCTTGAAGCAGCTTTATAGTCTGTGCTCTAAACCTCACCCAACAACAAAAATATCACCCTTTGGACTGATGTATGGCTAAGAAGGAAGGTTTCCCAGTGAAGTTTCACAACATTTCATGAGAAGTGCCCACAGCTTTAATGCAATGAAGTTAATCTGTGATTATTCAGTGAAGGAATACAACCCCTGCTCCACTTATTCGCCAAACAACATTTATTGTGTCCTGATAACCAAGAACACAGAGAGCCCGGTAGTTCCTTGAAATCAACAGGGGATATGGACAGTACATTGGCTGTGGACAATATTTCAAAACAAAAACATACCAAAAAAAAAGGATGTGGTAGCAGAGATTTCTATATGTAGGGAAATAGCATTTTTGGTTGGCGACCGTGTCTTGTTAATCAAGTTAAGAAGGAGAACAAAGGAGGGAGGATCCTGTCTTTATTACTGATCATAGTAGCTGTAACTGAGTCAACTCACCACACTGGTGCCTCCTGCTGGCTATTCTGGGTATGACATACTTGCAGCCCTCACCAATGGACTGGTGCTTCCTGCTGGTGAGCTGAAGAATAGCTCAAGCGGATGCCCACATCCGCAGCCTGGGCTCTGTCACCCTTCCTCAGGCTCACCCGTAGCCCATCTCGCCACCATAAGGACCCACCGCCCTCTTCCTGGCCCAGCCCTCCAGCGAAGTCACAATCCATGCTCCACCCCCCCCACATTTCCAGCAGCTACCACCTACCACCACTCAACAGACTTCCCTGGGCCACTTCCCCGCAGCCCCAGCACCTCCTCCACCCTTGTATCAGGGTACCTGCTCTGCTGAGCTCCAGCAGTCAGCCCCTGCTCTGTCCTGGGCCTGACCTCCTTCCACCTGCAGGGCAGCCAGCCTGAGCCTTCCCTCCAGGAACTCCTGGGATTGACTGCTCCTGTCCTGCTTGGCAGCTCCCTTTAATATTGAACTCTTGGGCCCTGATTGGTTATCCCACAGCTCCTTCCCATTGGCTGCTTCTTCAAGGGCCCTCTTAACCCCTTCCTGGCCAGTGCAGTGCAGATGCCCCACCACACTGGGGTCTAGGTCTGCTAGCTAACACCCATCCTCTGCTTGGTTCCTGGACCCACCCCTCTCTCAGGACTGCAGTGATCTGTGCTGCCCACTGCCAGGAGACATCTCTGAAATCCTTCTCCAGCTACTTCCCTCAGTGGCAAGTGCACTTTACTGTCTGGCTACTTCCCCAGTGGCAAAGGGGGAGACCCAGGCCCACCCACTACTCCAGCTCCCAGCCTAGGGACCCTATAGAAGGCAGCTACTTGCTGCATGCCCTTCAACTTCTCAGCTCATTTCTCTGGGCCACTTCCCCACAGCCTTCAACCCCCTTTGCACCATTCGTGCAGGGCCTCAGCCTGCAAATCCCCACTGCCAGCCAAGAGTTGTCCTTAGCTGCTACCCCAGCCCCTGCCTGCAGCACTGCTCTGCCCAAACCACTCACTAACCTCACCCTGCAAGACAGCTAGTTCTCCCCCCTTCTCAAGCTCCAGGGACAGACTAACCCTACTCTGCCCTGAAGCTCTTCTTATATGTGCCTGCTGGGCCCCGGTTGGCTGCTCCTTTCAGCCCATCTCTAATTGGCTGCCTCCTGCACAGCCTTTCTAGAGCTCTGTAACCCCTTAGCGGCTCGTCTGGGGCAGATGCTCCATCACAGTAGCTAGAAGGATAAAACTGACATGAAATAATTCTAACAGCAGTTCAAGGAATAGTATTTTATAATCTTCTCTGAGTTCATTGAAATAATATTTTGCACAGTTAGTTCGCTGACATCATTTTTTCACCTTATTACTTTTCAGTGGTGCAGTGTGAGTCCTGCAGAAGGCAGGTGTATGTGTCATGCCTTCCCATGGGAACCAGTGAAGACAATAAGCAAAGACAGAGAGAGAGCAGCTGCACAACACGTACTTTTGGGATGTTTATAAGACATGGTCATTATGATGCACGTGGAACTGAACAACCTGGTCTGACAGCTCTATCATTGTTTTATTAGGATAAATATTTTGTATTTCTTGAAATGACACAGTTGAAATACCAATGATGCTGTTTAGAGAAGTTAAATGTCAATGTACGTGTGAGTGAAGACAAAAAATAAATGTTAATTCCATTTCTACAAATCTGTTTAGAGGCATATTGTTGAAATGTAAATTAACATATTGACACCTTGTTACAGGAAAGACACTTTCTACATTAGAACAATCTCTCTTTTTTCCTCTCTGGATTTTACACTCAGATTTCACAGGGGTAGAAATTCTGACAGGAGTGACTGATCCCCATCCGTCACCATCTGCTACCCCTGGGACATGGGATGGGGAAAGGTGACAGGGGCAGCAACATGTGAAGGGGCGGCAGAAGACACGAGCTGTCTGTCCATATTCCCTACCAGTATCACCCTGTGCCGGGAGCCATTTGTCGCACTGCAGCGGGGCGCTGCAAACACATGGGAAGGGGGATAAGCTGCCTGGCTTCTTCCCGTGAGCGGTTCCCATTCACCCAGCCTGGCCCCTTGCTCACACATCTCTGGGGCTGGGCTCTCACCCCACTTCTCCTGGCCCAGCTACCGAATCCCCTCCCCCAGCTCTCCCCGCACCCCACCCACTCCCCATCGCGCTGGGACCAGCTCCCCCCACAGGCTGAGGCTGCAGCGCAGAGCGGCCCGTACAGCAGGGCCCCGGCGTTCTCACCCCTGCCCCCAAGGCAGGAAATGCCGGGACCTTCCCCTCCATTCACTGGCCCTGTCACACTCACTGGGATCCCCCTCACCCCTCTCCCCCACCATTTCTGCCAGGGGCTCTTCCTCCTCCCCCCTTGTTACATTACCCAGAGCTCTTCCCTTCCTGCTGCTGCAGTCCCCTCCCCTCCCCCTCAGCATCACCCCCACCCAACGAACCCAGCAGCCGGCTCCCCCCACCCCCTTCTCTGCCCCTCTCCCCTCCCCCATCTGACAGGCCTGGTGCTGGGCACTGAGGGGTGGGGGGGGGGCAGGCGGGTGATGCCCTTTAGCCCCTCAGCGCTGGGAGGGGACAGTCTCTGCCGTGGGTATCGCTGTCAGGGTCAGAGATTCCCTCCGGCCTGGGCTGGGACCGAGCAGATGATCAGGGGAGCCGCGTTTTCATCCCCAGCATTGACACCAGGATAGAAATAAGGGCGAAGCGTCCCGGAGAAGGTGTCAGTGAAAGTGAAGAGCTGGGACCTGTCAGTGACATAGTAAAATGAGACCTCGCCCGCCTCATAGTCCAGGAAAATCCCCACCCGGCTGGGCCTGACGCTCACGGGGAGGGGAGTTGGGGGGGAGGTGCGGGCCTTGTATTTACCATCCCACAGCCGCATGACCCAGTATCTATCCTCAGGTGTGAATGTGACCCACCTCTTCCTGCTCGCAGATTCCCTACAAACCCCCAGAACCCAGTGAGTCTTGTCTCCCACCTCCACCTCCCAGTAACGCCTCCCGCCCGGGAACCCCTCAGTGCCCAGCACACAGGGACGAGTATCAAATCTCTCCGGATTGTGGGGCAGATCCTGGTGTGTGTCTCCGCGTCTCACACGTTTCCGATCCTCAGACAGGACGAGTTCGGGATGAGCCGTGTCTGGATCCAGAGTCACGTCCACTGGGGAGAGAGTCACAGAGTCAGGGCCGGGGCAGGGGCTGGTCACGGGATCAAAGGGAAATTAACCTGCGTCCCCGTTAATCGCTGGGGGGGGGGTTGTTGCCCGTTAAGGGGAGTCAGGGCCCCTCTGCCCCTGAGAGTGAACTTGAGGGGAAGGAGAGCAGGAGCGGGGGAGGGGTGGGGTGGGAAGGTGTCAGCGGGGGCAGGGCAGGGGAGGGCAGCCCAGGGATGGGGGAGGGGACAGGCTGATGCTGGGAGAGAAGAGGAGGGGTACAAGGGGAGGGGCAGGCACAAGGGCAGTGGGGGGGAAGGGAAGGAGCAGGCACCAGGAGGACAGAGGGGGTGGAGGGAGGGGCAGGTCCCAGAGGGCACAGGGAAGCAAGGGAAGGGGGGCACCAGGGGACAGAGGGGGTGAGGAATTGGGGGTTCCAAGGGGCAGGGGAATGAGGAGAGGGGGGCTCTAGGGAGCAGAGGGGAGTGAAGAGGAGGGGTAAGTGCCAGGGGTGGGGGGAGAGGAGTGGGGCAGGCGCCAGGGGCACAGAGTGAGGCAGGAGCCAGGGACAGCGGGTGTTTCTAGGGCAGGGGTGATCACCGGAGGGCAGAGCGGGGGGGGGGCAGGTGCCAGGGGGCAGAGTGGGTTGATGGGAGGGGCGGGTGTCGGGGCGCTAAGGGGGAAGAGGAGCCCCAGGGAGGCAGAGGGGGAGTGAAAGGAGGGGCTGGCCCCAGAGGCCTAGAGGTAGCAGGGGAAGGGGCAGATGTCAAGAGGCAGAGGGGGAGGGTGGTAGGCACCAGGGGCAGAGAGTTGTGAGTGTATAGGGGGCTCCAAGGGGTGGGGAAGGAGGAGAGGGGTGGGCTCCAGAGGGCAGAGGGGGAATGAAAGGTGGGGCTGGCTCCAGGACACTAGAGGGGGTGAGGGAAGGGGCAGGCAGGCGGGGCAGAGGGATCTCAATGGGAGTGGCGCACACCAGGTGGGCAAAGGATGGGGCAGGGGAGTGACAAGGTGACAAGGGGGGTGAGGGGAGGGGCAGGCACAAGGGGGCCAGAGGGAGAGAGAGGGGGCCCAGGGGCAGACCCCAGGGGGCACCAGGGGGCAAGTAAAGGGGCAGTCGTTAATGGGGAGAAGGTGAGGATAATAGGGGTGGGTGCCAGGGGTACGGGGGTGGGGCGAGTGGAGGGGCTGGCACCAGGAGGGCTGAGGGGGGTGAATGGTGGGGTGGATGCAAGGAGGGTGGGGGGGGGTCGGGTACTGGGGGTAGAATGGGGGGGATGATGTGCAAGGGAGTACAAGGGGGGCAGAGAGAGGGGTGTGGCAAAGGGCAGCCTTATGGGGGCAGTGGGTAAGGGGGGGGGCACCAGGGAGGAAGAGGGTGGATGAGGGGTGGGACCCAGAGGGTAAAGGGGGTGAGGGGAGGCACAGACAGCAGGGGCCCAATGTGGGGCAAGAGAAGGGGCAGGCACCAGGGGGCAGATGGGGTGAGGGAAGAGAGGGGCCCCAGGGGCTCAGAGGAGTGAAGGGAGGGGCTGGCACCAGGGTACGGGGGGTGGGGAGTGAAGGGAGGGGCTGGTGGGGGATGTGGAAGGTGGCGGGGGAGGGGTGCAAGGCAAGGGGCAGGCACCAGGGGGCGAGGGGAGGGTCTTGTGCCATGGGGTGATCGAGGGCTGTGGGACGGGGGAGCTGCGGGTGGCGGTGCTGGCACAGAGGGAGCCTGGCAGTGAGATGGGGAGCTCCGGGTTAGCAGGGCCCATTCACCCCCGCGCAGGCACTGGCTGTGGGGTCACTGCCGGAGGGGGGAGGGTAGATCTGGTGCCGTGTCCTGCTTGGCATACTTGGTACCTGGGGCAGCCCCAGGGCAGGAGCCTGCGGGGGCTGGGCGCTCCCCCGGGGTGGGCTGGGCAGACAGTGCTCAGGTGAGGCGGGGTATGTGGAGCAGGCAGATGTCCTGGTTTTTTGGACCTCAGAGGTGGCGACCCTAACAGGCCCCCAATGGTGTTTGTGTGACTCTCCTGCCCGCCTCCTCCTGCCCCAGCTCTGTGCGGTAAGATACCCCGGAGTGCAGGGACCCCTGGGCCAGTGGTGCTGCAATGTGTGTGCATGGCCCCTGGGTTCTCTGACCCCCGCTGGAGCTGCACCAGACTCTCCCAGCATGCACTAGTGCACACACAGCCAGGCAGCATGCTGGGAGCAAACACACACATATACACACACACACACAGCTCAGCCACAGCTGTCAGGCAGAAAAGGTGCCATGTGGGCACAATTTGCTGTAACTGGATCAAGGGAGTGTCACAAGATGGTTATAAAAACCCGTCTGCTCTTGCAGTGGGGACAGGGCCTTCATTGCCCCAAACCCATGAAGACACAGAACAGCTCCTGTCTGGCCATGTTATGTTAGCAACGAATTACTAAAGCCCGGTCTGAGCATGCAAATCCTGGGAAGAGAGAGCTGGGCAGTTCAGTGCCAGTTATGGACAGGTGAGAATGTCCGTCCTGCAGAACCAGCTACCGCCCTGGACAGCTGACAGCAGGGTCAGGATTTCCTCACCAATCAGCCCTTCCCACAGGGGGCGTGTCCCTGCCCTGCAATAAACCCGGGTGTCGTCTGCCCCTTTCCACCTGCCCCAGTGACATTGCTGCTTCTAGCCCATTGAATGTCATAGGAAAATGCTTTGTGCAGGGAAAGGAGCAGAGAGCCCCCAGGGGGAGGAGGGGTCTCACCCTGGATAAAATATCAGCGGGATGTACAGTACCTGCGTAGAGCTGGGCGATTCTCCACCCTGCAACCAAGCACAGACAGAGGGGTGAGAATGCCCCTGAACACAGACAGGCTGAGCAGGAGACAATGTCAGACAAGGGTGATACTGGGGGGAGTGGAACTTACTGAGCTCAGCCTGGAGTTTGTCTAAAAAAAAAACAAAGAGAAACACGTCAATATCACATGATCTCACCAGGGGAAGCGAGTCAAAAAGGCCTTAAAGCAGGGAAGTTAAAATTCTTAGACTGGCCTGGAGGCTACGTCAGCAACCAGAGCCTGGCACCCCTGGGCAACAAAGGCATCAGCAAGGGAAGTAATTCAGTAACCCCATCTGGCCACCTGGCCAGGTGCAAGAGGGTGTTAGAGCCAAACAGGGATCCCTCAGCACATGGCAAATATTAACCCTGCAAGCCAAGAGAAAGGGGTGTACAGTGCAGCAGGTGACGTGTGTGATGGGAATTAATAGGGTAAAATTTAATGTGAAGAATTAACAGCCAGGGATATGAAACAAAGACCAAGAAATTTCAGTCTATCAGAATCAGGATTCCTGTGAGAGAATTGATGGGTCCCCTGGATCAGCAGGGGATAAAAAGAGCAATTGGGGAGGGTAAGGACAATGCTGAGAAACTGATCATCTGTTTTCACCATAGAGGGTGCTGGGGAGAGACCTGCCCTGGAGCTGCTCTGTTCAGGAAATAAAGATCAGGGATTGGGGTGTGAAGTGGAGATATTGGAACAAACTGGGAAGATAAAGAACCAAAAGTCCCCAAGTGCTGAGGGATCCCTGCCCAATGGCAAATGTCCAGGAGATCTGAAATGATGTCAGAGCGATAGAGCTGAGCTGCTAATACGAATGTGCATCTCATTAAAATCAGCTACTGTTCTGGAGAATCAGAGAGCTGGGAATGTTGTGCCCATCTTGAAAATCTGACAGGGGTAATCCTGAGAATTACAGGCCAGTGAGCTCTCTGTCAGTACCTGCTGAACTGGGTGAAACAAGAACTAAAATAGGATTGTAACAGAGCTCCATGGTCATGCCATGCTAAGGTCTAACCAGAACAGCTTCTGCAAAGGGAAATGGTGTCTCCCTAAATCTATCTGAATTCTCTGAGCATGTCAATAAAATAGTGGACAAAGGAGAACCCACTGACACAGTTTATGTGTTTGCAGTGTTGGTGGAGCTGGGTTGGTCCCAGAATATTAGAGAGACAAGGAGGGTGAGCCAACGGTTTCTGTGGACTTTCAAAAGCCTTTGTCAAAGTTCCTCGCACAAGGTTATAAGGAAACTCAGTCACCGTATTATGAGAGGTAAGACTGTCATGGATCAGAGACTGGGGCCTCTGTCAGAGACAGGATCCCAGACTAGACAGGCTCGTCTTGTTTGCTCTGGCGACTCCTGTGTTCTTAAAAGCTTCTGTTTTGGAGTCTGCTTCAGCAAAACACATAGCACCTGCTGAACAGGGCTGGATTGACTCCTGGGCTGAAAGTTCAGCATGTGCTTCACTTCCCTGCTGAATTGGGGCCCTAGTGAATATACATTTAAAGGCCTGTTTCTGGATCTAGATAATAATCCCCAGATAAAATTGATTCCCTTGAAGTTAAGGCTCTCATGAAAATCCATTATTACGATTGGCCAAGCAAAGCAAGGCCGTACACTCAACTCAGCAGCGTTTCTGTTTGGCTGTAATGCAATAGCTTTTGAAAACTTGCATTCGGTCAATTCCAACATTTTCAGGCCTTGTGCTCTAGGTGTCATTGGGCACAACCCTAGTGATCTTGGTGAAAAGAAGAAGACTGGAAAAGTCTGATTTTAGTGGAAATCAAGTTTACCCTTTTTTCTGATTTTCAGCAAAATCAACAGGCTTCTAACCAATGTGGGGATGAGGGGCCCAGCCTATAGAAGCAAAGAAGTGTGCCACCCTCTGATTAAAAAAATTGTGCTCCAGGATCTAAAGTTCCAAAGTGAGATTCTGTGCTCAGAACCTGCAGCCCAGAGGCACACGAGAGCTAATGTCATTTTAGCCACCTTTGCATCTTCCCGATCCTAGGTACCCTGCAGGCTAAAGCAGCCCCCGGTGTAACTCAGCACTTGTCTATATAGGTGTTGGAGGATGCCAGCTCCAGAGCACCCTCTTATATCACGGGGTAATATGCAGGCATCTCCCACCCTCATGTTCATCCTGGGGCTCCCAATAACTTTCCACAGACTGAAGAACTTGAAACACCCTGCCCCTTCTGCGGGTTTATAGCTTGTTATGTGTGTGTTTAATTTCTCCCCTCTTGTCACTTTACCTTTCGCTCTGTGTTGCTTCCAGAAGCAGTAACTGGCCAGGGGAATGAGAACAGCCAGGAGAGCCAGGATCACACTCAGAGCCACCATCCAGGGATTGAGCCTCGGGAAAAACAGCTCTGCAAGAGAAAGTGCTGTTGACTTGGGAGCAAAGGTGCAGAATGAAGACAGGGCACTGAGACAATGGTGACACTGTGACTAGTTAAAGAATCTCACAGGGAAGATTTGGCTTCTTTGTACTTTATTATTAAGCCAATGAATGTCCAAGCTTTAGCCTGGACTGAACATTAATGGGAGGGGTGTGTTAGAGGTAGGGAGGGGGTAGAGTGGAGCTTTGTTGTGCTACACTCAAGCGTTCCCTAGGCTGCTCTATCTTGTCAGGGCTGCAGCCAGTACAGACTGACCCTCTGAATCAGATACTTGTAACGAGAGCCCAGCAAATCTGTGGATATCTGCTTTATATCCGCGGACCATGTTTGCGGGTCGCAGATCGGATGCAGATACAAATTTTGTATTTTGTACAAAGGGCTCCAGTTGTAACCAGCTTCCTGACACCCCGACTCTCCTGGGCTCAGAGGGGTTCACGTTCACTAAAGAGTCTGGCCCAAAATATGTTAACGCAGGATTTTAATAAAAACAAAACTTCAGCCTGGAGATTCAGAGTAAAAACACTTCCAGATTCCTGGTGCCTGGGCCCTGGAGCAATGGCTGACTAAAGAGTCCTTTGCTAAGTGATCAGTGTGGTGTATTGAAACTGTGCAAACATTACACGTTGTCACTTTAAATCCTGAGGGGATTGCTGGGCCTGCTTGCCGGCTTGGGGGCTCTGTAGCCAGGACCATGTATGTGGATCCTCTGCAGTCAGTCTGCATAGAGCCAGCCTGGAGCAGGATGGTTTGGTTCTGCCTCTCTGCCTTAAGGAGCAGTCTGCTTTGTTTCTCTCTCTGTATATATGTATTTGGCTGTGGTGTGTTGGAGTTCTGGATTCTCAGACGTAAAGCAGTGTTACATTGCAGCCTGCCAGGGAGAGTATTTGTGTTTTGTTTTACACTCTCACTGTGTGTGCCTTGAACACACCCGTCAGGTAACACTGGGCATCCCACAGGCTAATCAGCAGTGCAGCACTTCGAGATCTCAGATGAATGGTGCTTAAAAATGCAACATTCTTATTAGTACCGTGATGAAATAGTCATTCTGTATTAACAGAGTTATTTGGTAAATCATAATACATAAAACCTGAACTTTTTTCCCCCCAAAATTAAGCTGCTTTTAGGTAAGATTTTGTTTCTGAATATTTTGGGCCTGATCCTTTATTGCTAGCACTCCCATTGACCTGCTTATACAGGGGAGGCAGGATCAGGCCCACTGTGTGACTGTGAAATGAAAAACCACAGTGTACATTCCCATGGCGACGGGGGTTATGCGGTTGGGCTGTGGAGCTCTGCATTTACTGCTTTCTGGGCAATTAAATACAAGTTACAGTCTGAACTGCAGGACGGGCTCACAGTGCAGCTCTCACTCTGATGTGGTGTTTTCAGATGTCATCTAAGTAGCAGTGCTCAGACCATAGCCAGGGCTCCCTTGTGCTGTCCAGGAAAGTGACTTCTTAGCCAGACTTTCAGAAATACTCAGCACGGAGCGAGTCTCCCTGAGAACAAAGGAGAATTCCCTCCCCCACCCCACACTGAGAACTGTGATGTGGACAGCACACACACAGAGAAGTTAGCGACAAACACAAATATTCTTGCTGGGAGGTTGTAGCGTAACACAACTTTGTTTCTTAGAATCCAGACCCTTAACACACAAGACCCCACAATGGAGAGGGGCTGCTCCCTACGGCAGCGGGCCCAGTTCTCCGCACCTTGCTTTACATTGGCTCGTTTATAGGAACAGTTACCGTGCAGCCAGCTGGGAAGTAAATCCACCTCGCACCAGCCTGCTGCGCACTCACTGTATGGCAGTGGCGTACCAAGCGGGGGAGGGAAGGTGGGGCCAGGTCCCCGGGTGCCAGCCTGCAGGGGTGCACTGGACTGGCCCTTCATGATGCGCAGAGCCTCCTGTGCTCTCTGCCCCAGCGCACTTTCCCTGCTGCTCAGCTCTGCAGCCTGGTGGCAGCTCAGATAAATGGCTTCATCCCAGGCTGGGCCAGCCTTTCATGACATTGCGGGGGGCGGGGTCGCAGGATTGGAAATGGGAACAGCTGCCCTCAGCTTCCTGCGCCCCCCGCCTGTCATGAAGGACTGGTTCTTGCCTCCTCCCCAGGCCAGGGGGTGAGGCTGTTCCCCTGCTGAGCCGGCGCTGGGCTGCGGGGCGGGAGAGGCAGGCAGTGGAGCCAAGCCTGCATTTGCACCCCACCCCCCGCTGCAGATACAGACCCCCCTTCCCTGGGGCAGCTGAGGGGTGGCGCCAGGACCCCTCCTGCCCTGCGTGGGTGGAGGGTGTGAGGCTTGGCCTCCAGGCACCAGAGACCCTCCCTACGTCACTGCTGTATGGACCTTGCTGCTGGGAACTAAAAGTTCCCTGGTGCACTTTGATCTGTTCCCATTTCAAAGTGGGTTATATCAAAGCGCACAATGGAATTGTTAGTGCATGTGGCAGGCTCCACACAGATAGTTAGTGCGCGGCAGGATAGCACGAGGCAGATTTACCCCCAGCTTGTCGTGAACTAACTGTTCTTGTAGACAAGCCTGATTCCGCTCCCATGCTTTCCAAGAAGTTCTCAGCACCTTAAAGGTTCAGGCCAATAAATAGGAGACACAATGATAAATACTCTCCACCTACGTGTGCAGCGCTTCAGTCTAGCCACGTGCGGCTTGGATGGGCACTGACCTGCTATGGAAATCGCTGACTCCCTCTCCTGGTTGAGTCGGGGGTTCCTGACACAGCAGGACACTTTCCGGTTGGACTCCTCTGTTAGAACAATGGCAGCCTCTATTTGAAACAGGCCATTGGCCTCTTGGGATATGTTTTTAGGAGCTGATGGTAAAAGCTGCCCCTGGAGATCTCTCCACAGCACCTCGGGCTTTGGGAACCATCCAGATGATCGACACACAACCCGGATCCCTCCGTCCTGATGTTCTTCCACTGAGATGGCAGGAGCAGATCCCAAACCTACGGAAGAAATAAATGAACTTGTGACGATCCTATAGTGCCCAGTAATGAGCCAAACATTTTATTACACTATTATCAAAAGCCATTTCCTGCTAATATAATAATTGAATGGGGGTCCACGGATGTGGGCTGGTGAGTTAACCCAGCCAGATTCCTGTCTGATACACAGTAGAATTAATGTTAATGTCAGGGGCCATTCTGTGCATGAACTGGTTCCAGTTTAATTAAACTTGTGTAATTAAACCAGTGCAAACTCCTGGATGGGCACTCTTAAGTCAAGATAAATCAAGATGAGCCATTTCCTAACCCATTTAAAGGTGTCCACACAAAGGTTTGCTCTAGTTCATGGAAACCAGTGCAGATGTAGGTGTAGACAAGCATTAAATTAATTCACTAACAAAAATGTTTGAGTGTAGAGCAAGTGTTTGCTGCACCTGCCCTGAACCTCATGGCACGGCTGGTTACAGAACTAGCTGCACCTCTGCCCCCTTTCTGCTCTCTCTGGCAGCACCTTCAGGGGTCAGGCCTCCTGCCTCTTCCTGTCCTGGGGGCAGGGAATTCCTCAGTTTTCCCACACTTAGCCCAGGCTCTGGGCCACAGCACCCTGCGTATCAACCACTGTTACCCTGTGGGTGCCAGACACGAGCCGAGATCAATCCCAGCTGGTGACATCAGTGTGGGGGGATCAGCCATTGTTCTGCCCCAGTGTGCACAAAAACAGTTGTGATAAGCACATGTTAATGTCACCTGACTGTTTACGGGTGTTTGTGTATCTCATTAACCCTTTGTTATAACGACCTCAAATTTGGGCCACTAACCCTACCCCAGACTCCAATGAGTCACAATAATTTTCAAGACAATCTGCGTATGTGCCTGGATTTCAGAGACCTTAGAAAAAATGGCTTTCAAACAGTAAACTAGAATCAACCTTATACAGAGCAGAGCTACCGACCCAACATAATGAGAAAAATCGTGCATCTCACCATGAACCCTCTGATTCCACTTATTACCCTGTTTAACACATTAAAACATTAGAACAAGTTACTGACCTGCTACCTTCAGTTCCAATAAAGCATCCCCATAAAAGACACCAGACTGAAAAAAACATGTGTACTGCCCAGCGTCTGAGGGCCGGATATCGCGTATTCTCAGGGAAACTCTCCCATTGGTGATGTCATCTTTCAAAAGCTCAGTTCTTCCTTGATATTCTGACATCTTCTCTCTATACTGATCCTGCCCATCATGATACAGGTGCACGACTGCAGAGAACCGGGATCGGAACCATCTCACCTTCATGTTCTCAGCGCTCATCCTGGGGGAGAGGTGACAGGGCAGGACGGCCTCCCCACTGACATAGGAGGTGATTGGACGGTCAGGTCCTGTCACTGTGAACTGTGCTGTGAAATGTGCAGTGATAAATGGAAATTAAAATGGCGAGGGGCTGGGGGTGGCATGAATTCAGCAGCAAGACTCACAGTAAGAGAGCGCCCTGCGTTAGACGTGAGCACCACGTACCCATGCAGTGCCCTAGACATGTACATGAGTGCAGAGAGTCACAGGCTTCAGGTAACTGCACCTTTGACCCACTCCATGGTCTGCTCAAGGAATGTCCCCCCAGGCCTCCAGCCATCACCTCTCTATGGGCAGGGACCCATGTCACTCTCCCGCCACACAGGGGTTTTAGGATTGCAGCTCCCTGCAGGTCACTGTGCTTTTCCCAGGAGGCCTGACTAAAGTCCAGCACCTGCGCTTTGCTTTCTCCCCCAGGGCTATGAACAGTGTGTGCCAGCAGTTACCAGTAACCAAACGGCTCTTCCACAGCAGAGAACATTAAAGGACAAAAGCCTGACAGAGAAAACTTAACATAAATGAATCAAAGGTCTGGACACGACCCGCTTATAACAAAGATTCTCATCTGGCACATGGGACTCTCTGGTAGGTTCCAAAGTCTTTCAGATCCTTCTCTAAGGGTTTGCCCTCTTGATTAACAGGCCATCGGTTTGTAGTCCAAGATCCCAGGCTTCCGGTCAGTTTAAATCAAGGGTTTATACAAAAAATCTTTGTTCTCTTTCGTTTCTGGGACCTGGTCTGAACCAGTTGAAGCAATTTTCCCTAGGGGTGATACTTCTCTGGAGCTGTTACCTGTCCCAGAGGTAATTAACCCCCCAATGGTTTATAGATACTGGAGTAGCTGGGGTAATCCTACCCCATGTCATAGATTATAATCCTGAGCCCACACAGATGCATATAGCACATATAGATACTATTTATAAGGGAGGTACAAAAATACACAGAACATTCATAACGTTCATTCAGTAGTCCCCAAAATACCATGTGGTTGCAGTGTCTGTCACACAGAGCTCACCTGTGAAAGTTACACACTGTCCCTAGTATCTGTGAATAGGGCTCAACACTTCTCATGGGCACCCTGGGTTTAATGGATACTGGGGGGCCTGGTTCTGATGCACTAAGGATATTTCATGCTGCTTCTGTGCGGGGGCCCCCCCGACAGGTGTACAGATGGTGTAAAGACTTGCAAGGTGTAAAGATGTGAACATAGATCATCATCACTACACAGGCAAAGTCAGAGGTCAGATAATGGAGAGGGAGAAGGAGGCAGATAGAAAAGTGCAGGTAACAGAGAACCGGCCATTGTGGAACTGCACAGAAAGAGGGGTGGGGGGGTCTCAGGGCAGAGACTTAAGCATCAGGAGACACAGAGAGAGCTGGTTAAATTGGCAGGATGAAAACCACAGCAGGAGGGAGCCACAGAGCCAGAGTAGCTGTGGAGGCAGCACCGGGGGTGGAGAGGGTCACTCTAAGGCCTTCACCGAGGGCACAGAATGAAGAAGCCGGCAAATGTCCTCACACCCTCATTGTGAGATGACGTTTAGCTCTGAGCCCTAATCAGACGTGTCCAGTGCAGTATGAATGACTGGTGGGTTGTTACTTCTCAACCGGAAAGTCTGGGATGCAGGACTCATTTGTGGCTGAAGAGTCTGATCTGTGACTTATCCTGTCTGGCAGTGCAGTGTATAGGAATTGGATAGTGGCCCTTTAAATAGTTTGTGAGCCCTGCCGTGGCGCTCGCTGGGTTCTGTGTTTTAGAAGCTGCCAGGACCCAGCCAGAGCCGTAGGATGGTGTCGTGTCCAGGCCTGACAACGTTGTGTGTAGCTAGTAACCATGGTTCCTGGGGACCCAGCTGTGCCCTGTGGTGTCTCCACGTGGCCGGTTGCTGTGTAAAGAGCAAAGCCACAGCAGGCGGGTGGAGCAGAGGCGGGTTATCAGACCAGGCCGTGACGCGAGAGGGACGGTGATGACCAGCAATAGCAACGGGCAGCAAACCCAGCGAGGGGCCGGAGCTCCTACCTGACGCCAGCCTGTGAGCCTGCAGAGCGAGGCAGAGAGCGAGGTAGCCGGGCAGAGCGGAGCTCACTGTGCAGCCGGGGGAGAACGAGGGAACCTTCCCCCTCATCGCAGCTTGGCCTGGGGAAGAGGAGAAATAACAAACCAGATGGCGAGTGAGTGTGACGCAGGGACAGGGACACGGGCAGTGGGGAGGAGGGAACAAGCCTCACTGCTGCCGAACACACACCGGCAGGGAAGGGATTTCCCCCATCAGCCTCGTCTGCCCTGGCTCGGAGCTGGTTCGATGTCGCTGTGGCTAAAACCCCAGAGCTGCCGGCAGCCGTTCCACACCACGCGCACACCACGGCTGGCACCTGTGGGGCTGTCAGCTCTGTTTAGATCAGTGGTTCCCAACCTTTTTGGCTCGAGGGCCACAAATATCATTTTTACAACCATGAAGGGCCACCCGTCGATCAACTCATAAACAATGTGTTGCCGCACACACCATTACGGACTGCAAATCACTACATAGTTACAGGAACATTTTGATGCTACTGTCACGCTGGCTAGATCAATGGCGGGGGAGCATTTATCATATTGGTTAACATCAGTGTGTCAAAATCATAATAATTCGTGTAAGATATGCCATGTCAGGTACTGTTAGAAAGGTTATGATGTGCTAAGTAAGATGATGATGCGTATGTTCACGTGGTATATCTGTAATGGAAGTTATGAATGTATTTGATATATCTGTATTTCAAACTGTGCTGCCTGAGACACACCCTAGACAGGATGGCGGCAGAACTATAGCCTGCTTAATGGACCATCAAGACATCCACAGATGCAAGGGGCCCGGGAATGAAACTGGAGACATACCTGATGAGTCATCAGGATACGCTCATGTGACTCTGGACTCCATTTTGGTTCCTGTAAAATTCCACAAACAGCATGGCCAGGGCCAGAGGGTATATAAGGCAGTGGTTTGGGAATCCATTTTTGTCTTCAATCCTGTTCAGCTTCAGCCACCTACCAACCTCTGGATCAATTCACCTGCAACTGAACCAAAGGACTGAGACCCATCCAAATACTGCATGTATACCAGAGGGACCATACAAGCCTGCTAACTCCACAATTCTCCTAGAAACCTGAGTATATGGACTTTCAAATCATTTATATGTATCTGATTGCTTTAGGCCTGTATCACTTCTCTTATAGCTTGTTTCTTTCTTTTTATAATAAACCTTTAGTTTTAGTTGCTAAAGGATTGGCTGGCAGCATGGTATTTTGGGTAAGATCCAAACTTATATTGATCTGGTGCTGTGGCTGACCCTTTGGGGTCAGGAGAACCTTTTTGGTAAAGAGCATAGAGTTTAAATAACTGGTCTCTTTACTGGACCTAGTGGCTGATTGGGAGCCGGAGACTGGAATGCAGTAAAGGGGGCTGGCTGTGTGTATTTGTATACAGGCTTCTTGATAACCGGTTTGGGGAATCAGAAGCACTGTGAGTGGCTGGTTGGGAAGCCTGACTTCAGTGTCACCCACCAGTGCTGAGAGAATCTGCTCTCCTTTCACAGCCTGCCCTGACCTTGGCATTTTCAGGTGGCTGCCCTAGGCACGGACGGGTTACAGCTACTGTGCTCATTTTTACATTCACTATTTTACACCTACAACTTACTCACAGTACGTCACACACTTGCACACAAAGCACTAGTGTAGATGAGTGACTGTCACCACACACTGAAGCACATGGCCTGGCAGCTAAGTCACGGTGGGTGGTAAGGCACTGATTTTTAGAGTCCTGCCCCTCCTCAAGCATGGTGGGTCCTGGCTGCTCCACCAGCCATGCCACCACCCCAGCTCCCACTACAGCCAGACGAAGGAGTTCAGTGCAGAGGCTGCCTCCCTGCTGATCTCCCGTCCCCCTGGCTGCTGCAGGGAAATTGCACGTGTCCTGTAGCCCCTTGCGCTCCACCTGGGTACCTAAGCAGCGGCTCCCTTCTGCAGTCAGGGGGACAGGAAATCACTGCAACAGCCAGGGGGAGGGGTGCACTGATCTCTCGTCCCTTTGGCGGTAGCAAGGAGCCTGCACCGGTCTTGTAGCCCACAGCAACACGCTCCACCTGAGTCCTTAGATGGCGGCTCCCTTCTGCAGCCAGCAGGAGGGGAGTGTTGGGCCTCTTTGAAAAACTCCACGGGCCACTTTTGGCCCTCAGCTCTGAGAGACACAGAGCTTTAGGTAACGTGTTATGCTGTGCCTACACTGGAAACGCTCCAGCATCACAGCTGCTTTCACCTCATTGAGGATTTTGTTGTGTTACTCCACTGAAGACCCATCGATCAGAATATCGTCCATGAAAGCTACAATTCCACTGTGCTCATTAACAGTTCTGCAACCTGTCTTTGGGGAATACCAGCTGCACCGGTAATGCCAAAAGACAACCTTCCAAAGCAAAATCTCCCACAGGGTTTGAGACACGTAGTCAGCTGAGCACTTCCTTTGGCGAAAGGAATTGCCAGAATCGGCTCAAGGCCTCCAGCTTGGAGAACACTGCAGCGCAGCTCCTTTCACTTTGAATCCTCCCAACACTGGGGGGAAGTCATCCCATTTTTCTCTCACAACTGCTTCATTAAGTCTGTTATGATCCACGGAGATTTGTATCATCCTCTTTTTCTGTGTAACTGGGATCTTCGGGGAACATCTGTCAGGATCCTGACAAGGGCAGTCAGGACCCAGGGTCAGAGCAGGGTCAAACCTGAGGCTGGGAGTGGCAGAGGAGTTTGTAGTCAGGTTCCAGGCCAGGGTCGATACCAAGGTTCAGAATCCGACTCAGGTTTCAGGGTCCGGGTCAGGAGGTGAAGCCCAAATTAAGCCGAGGTTGAAGCCAGGAGTCCCAGAGCAGGAAGGGTTGTGGCAGATAAGGGAGATCTGGTTGTTGCCGGGACGCTTCCTGGAAAGTCCCTTGGTCTTATATAGGGAGGGGAGCCAGTCATGAGCCATGAGGCTGCTGTCTGTCAGACCCCTGGAGGCGGTACTTTCCATGGTATGTGTCCACAGTGGGTCATGTACAGTGGAAAGCAAATTGGTTACAGCTGCTGGTGGGTGGCAGCATGGAGACGCCAGCTGCATTGCAGGCCGGGGTTCTAGACCTGCAGGGCCTTACAATACCATGCAGCCGGCTCAGAGACTTTCTCAAGTCTGACAATCTGTTCATCTCAGATTCCACTTTCTGAAGTAATGGAATAGGAATCCTGTGAGGTGTATCTGCACTGTGCAGTTCATCATTGTCTATTAAGGTTATTAGTGCTGGATCTCCTTTCCAAAGTCTGGTATCACCAAATATTCCATCAAGTTCTTTCACCTTTCTCACTAATCACGGGTGCCATTCTGCAGCTGAGAACGCTGTTTGTCTGTGGTCCCTTGACCCCACACACTCTGAATGCAGAGCTTTTGTCTTTATAAGTTGTTTCTGTGGTAAACAGGCCCATGCAGTTCAGAATACCTCCAGGGCTAGTCAGAGCTGTGTCAGGTGACTTCAGCTCTGGGAGCGGGTGATGGTCATTGTAAGTTCCTTTGGAGATGACTGCGATGTCAGCTTCTCAGTCCGTTTTAAAGTCAATAGTCTTGCCACGAATATTCAGTTTCACTCTCCAGACAGGAGCTGTGCAATCACAAGTGATAGACTGCAGAAATAATGGCTCTTGATTGTCTGTAATGAGTGAACTTCCTGACTGCTTTGGTGCAGCAAACAGCTGCAAAATGTCCATATTTAGTGCAACTATTGCACTGTGCACCTCTGGTTGGCCATGTATCATCTCTTGGGATATCATTTTTTCCCCATACCTTGTGCACACAGGCTGGAATTTGTCCCTTTTAGGCTGGAAGTTCTCTCTCCTTGCCTCAAGTGTTCTATGATAACTTGTAAACATTCATGTGTCTGTTTATAGCTTCTAGGCTACTTTCATGTTTGATTAGTCCAGACTGTTTTGCTGTCTGTATAACTGTGGCTAATGTTAAGTCTGTCTTCAACTGTAGCTGCTGTGAATGATTTTTATTTGTGAAATCCAATAACCAGCCTATCTCTGGTATTTTCATGTTTTGCATTTCAAAATCACAGTTTTTAGCCAATGCATGCAGGCCTCTTATAAAGGATTCAGTATTTTCCCCTGGTTCTTGAATTCTCTGGTGGAAACATGTCCTTTATAAACCACTTTTCCCTGAGGTATAAAGTAAGAATGAAACAAAGCCAGAACCCTTTCATAGTCATTTTTGTGACTGTCTTCAGTAATGCCAAAGGATTTAAAGATATGTTTTGCCTGCTTCCCTATAGCATAAATTAAAGAAGAGACTTATATAGCTCCAGTTTACTTCTGGAGCTTGTTTGTAATGAGAAATCTTGCAGAATACTGCTTCTAGTATGTCTATTGGGAAGGTTTGTCAAAGATGAAGTTCTCTGGGGCATTGAAGAGTGACATGTTGATGAGATCCTGCAATCACTGTTGATTTGTTGCTTTGTTCTGTCTGTCTACAACCTGTGTTGCTGTTTTCCTTCTGTTCCTGTTCTTAATCCCACTCTCAAACCATGTCATGGTCCTATAACAGATATGGACTGGCTACAGAGGTTCCTTCTGAGCGAGATACACATGAATTGTGTTCATAATAAGACGTTTTAATACTCTGCCAATATGTCCAGGAAGCGATCCACCTGACTCAGACTCGCTACCTCCCACTTATACCGCAAATGATACAGAGACGTGTCAATCAAGAGAATGTTACATAGCTGACCAAAGAAATCAATTATTGGGCAGAAACAGGAGTTACAGAGACATGTCACTAAAAGAAACTATTTTTTAAACTAGCAGCCATAAGCTATAAGTCTAGCAATAATTTCCCCATAGATGCAGTCCTAATATATATCCAGACGTCCTGTTTTTCACAGATATTCAGAGAGAGAAAATGCAGAGTCAAGTCCACTTCTCGTGTTCACTATCTCACCTCCCACCCCCTCCCGGTTTGTCTAGTTATGCTAAGTTTCTGCAGAGGCCTAAAGATGACTAAAAGCAGCCAGCAGAATAATTGGGAGTCCAGCCCAGGGACTGTCAGTGGCTTGGACACCTGGCTTTACACAAGGTATTTTACACACAGTGGAGACCCGCTCAATCGATCCCGGATGTGCTCACCGGTCGATGCAATAAATCCACCCCCCGGAAAAGCATAAGGCTGTGTCGACCGGAGAGCGTCTCCCGTCGACACAGCACCATGGAAATGCCGCAGTAAGGAAACGTAAGCAAGTTGATGGGAGATACTCAAGCTACAGTATGTAGCTTGCATATCTCCCGTCGAGGGCTGCTGGCAGTGTAGACCAGGCCTAGGGCTTAGGTCAGCTAAATCACATCCTGAGCGATGTAGCTGGGCTGACCGAACTTTCTGGTTTAGACCAGCCCTTAGAGTCACTCAGGGCTCATGCTGCACCCAGTCGTGCAACCCCTGCCAGGCTGTGTGGTGATGTAACGTCCTCCCAGGAAACAGACTGTGACTTTCCCTAGACTGGGACAGCCGCTAGGGCCAGTGTTGCCCCAGAGAGGCCAGCATTGGCCAGGAAGGGAGCCCAACTAGTGCTCCAGGATGCAGATTCATGGCCTCCCCCAACACACACCCCAGAGCTCTGGGGGGAGATGAAGCACCCCCTGCTCTGGAAGAAGCATTGGCCCTGCAGACTCAGGTGGGGCTGGGAAGGATTCACTGGACCAAGGTTTTTCTCTTCTTGTCTTTCACCCCCTCATTCTTGAACTTCAGCTTAGTGATTTACCAACAAAGGTGATGATGGGGGAGAAAGAAACACAAACAAATACAAACCCCTCCCCCGCCTCACATCATCATCACAAGAAGAAAACTACACCCAGCGATTGCTGGCCAAGTAGCGTCTAACATCACTGCAGAGAGCAGAGGGGTGAAAGAAAGGGCGGGAGACCAGCGCTGCGCCAGCGTCCCGGTCTGTGTTCAAATGAACAGGGAAATCTCTGAATTTGCAGGGACGTTTCCACAGCCAGGTTTATATCAGACTCAGGAGGTGCCAGTTTCTCCCTGACAATCCCTTCAGTGAGGCCCGTTGGTAGCAGCAGCTCATCTGCAGGACAAGTGCTGCGTGTCCAGACGCCTCAGCCAGAGCCGGGGAGCTGGGGACCCAGAGCCCAGAGCTCCCCTCCCGCTGAATCCTGGAAAGAAGCTTTGTTTGAAGCCGTGTCTGTCTCTTCCTGGGGCCCTCAGTGTCTCTAGCACCCCCAGCCCCTTCGCCATGGAGAGTTGGCGCCATCAGCCCCCATTTCACTTACCGAGGCTGCGGCACCCGTTCCGCCCAGGGAGTCACGAAGCAACAGGGTGAGACCAGACTCCTCACTATTAGTTGTTACACGTGTGACTCCATTAACCGGGCCCAGCGCCCGGCCCCGCTGCCGCTTCCACCCGCTTCAAAAAGGAAAAGGAAAGTACTGAACTAAACTAAAGTAACGGTTTCCTGTGTCTCTGGCTGACTGTGGCAGAGAGGAAACTCCTCTTAAAGAAACACCCCCAGCCACAGGGCTGCAGGGATGGGCCTGGTCCTCTGGCAGGGATAGTTTGATGTGGGTGCAAATCATGCAAAGATAGGCTTACTAGAAATGACCATGTGCACATATATTTGCAACATCACAGAGTTTGCACTGAGTGACTTCAAATGAAGCCCACCTCTGCAAACTTCAAACGAAATAGCCTGATTAACGAACCCTACTGGAAAGATCAATAGGAAGAGGCTTGTAACTTAGGTAACTGACAGAAACCTACAGTCAATGCCATGGACTGGAAGATTTATTTAGGCTTCTTAACTTTATTTCATTTAATTTCATGTCCAGTGAGCAGTGTTGTCCCTAGCTGTATAATCTGGAAGTGATTTACTGGGATTACAAAACCTATTTTTTATTTCAGCGTTTGCTGTTGCTGCTTTAGAAAATTATGCAGGAAAGATCGCACAAAGGGGCTAAAAAATGGAGTGGGGATGGGGACTTGATTTTTAAGCAGCTTGAATGGTTTCTTTCTTTTTTTTTTTAAAGAAATGCATTTGCCTATGACACCGTCTTTCCAGTGAAATGATTACTACTTCATTACTCTATTGATACAATATTGTGCATGCTAGTGTCCTATTTCTATACAGTAGCTTGAAATGTATTAGCTTATACTGTAGCTGTGGTGTATTCCTGTGACAAACTAGTCTTCACAATTTTTTAAAAGTTTTTTAATTTATTTTTTCCTTTTGGGGGTAAAGTTTGCTCTACCAAAGTGATCGGAACAAATTGATTTGTTATGGATGTTGCTATAGTGACATGCAATTATATATGATTTTGTTTTTAAAAAAAGGAAAAGCAAAAGAAACACTGGTGTTAGCTTAATCTTAATGTCTGGTGTATGTCCTCGTGAAATTATAACTATTCCAGTGTAGTTCCAGTGTTAGTGCCGTGGCACTTTAAAGTTTGCCACAGAACAAGAACAGTGACTATGTTCTTTGAATGAGCCGTTGTTTGTGCTTTTTGTCATGTTATGCAGTGAACTATTTTTCAGGTCTGATCAGTGATTATTTTTCCAACTCCACGTTTCTGTAAGGAATTATTTCACTAATGGACCATTCTTAGCAGTTTTCCTCCATGTTGGAATACCATGAATGTGAGTCATTATATAGCCCTCCTACATTGAGCAAGTAAACTTATCACCTCCCTGCAGCGCCAGGGCCCCTCACAAGGAGGCGAGTTCATTTTAATCCAATACATAATGTGAGGGGATGGGGGGATTTTTGATGCTGTTTCACCTTCAGCAGCCCAGCTGACACTTCTCCTCTGTCTCTGTGCCCAGCCACGGCCGGGAGGAGCTTTGCTGGGAGAGTTTGGCTACGTGTCCCAGAGTCTCTCCAGAGTCTCCTTCTCCTCCTCCTCCCTGCAGGAGCAGCTACTCCTCTGCTAATCCCCACCTGGGAGCCCGCTGCACTCTCTGAAACTCACACTCCACCATCTCCTTCTCTCTGCGTGTCCCTTTGGGAACAGACACAAGGAACAGGAGAGAGAATCTCAGTGGGACGATCCCATCCCCCTGCACGTTCATTTCGGGGCAGGAGGTTTGTGTATCTAACTGATGCAGACTCAGCGTCACACGCTACAGGCCAGATGCTGCCCTCCAAGACCCACGTGCTGCCCCTTGGAGCCAACGGGGCCAGGTCTGGGGGTCACTGGCTGTAGTCCCTGCTTTGTTCCCAGCAGGCAGGCAGAGGCCAGGACTTTAGCCTTTGCCAGGTGAGCGGCTGCAAAGAGGAAGGCATGTGAGAGAAGACAAAATAAATGTTAATTCCATTGCTAACAATCTGGTTAGAAGCGTGTTGTTGAAATGTAAATTAACGTATTGACACCTTGTTACAGTAATAATATTTTATAAATGAGAACAAGCTCACTTTTTTCTTTCCATATTTTACATTGAGATTTCACAGGGTAGAAATTCTGACAGGAGTGACTGATCCCCGTCCGTCACCATCTGCTACCCCTGGGCCAGGGAGAGATTACAGGGGCAGCAACATGTGATGGGGCAGCAGAAGACAGGAGCTGTCTGTCCATATTTCCTACCAGTATCACCCTGTGCCAGGAGCCGTTTGTTGCACTGCACCGGGGTGGGGCAAACACATGGGGAGGTGGGAAAAGCTGCCTGGGCCCCTTCCTGTGAGCGGGTCCCATTCACCCAGCCTGGCCCCTCCTCACACAGCCCTGTGGCTGGGCTCTCACCCCCCTTCCCCTGGCCCAGCTACCGAATCCCCTCCCCCAGCTCCCCCCACAGGCTGAGGCTGCAGTGCAAAGCGGCCCATACAGCAGGGCCTCGGTGCTCTCACCTCTGCCCCCGCGCTGCCCCCTGGGGCCATTTCAGCCCCATCATGAGCAGAGACTGCCCCAGGGCAGGAAATGCCGGGACCATCGCACTCACTGGGCTCCCCCACAATTGTCATTTCTGTGAGAGGCTCCCCCCTCGTTACATCCCCCAGAGTCTTCCTTATCTCAGCTGGGCTCTCCCTTTACAACCCACCCATCCCCCTGCTGCTGCAGCTCTTCCCCCCCTCCCCACCTCCACCCTCAGCCTCCACCCCTGACATTGCCCCACCCAACCCACACTCCCTCCCCTGCCCCACAGCCCAGCAGCCAGTTCCCCTCACCCCCCTTTTCTGCCCCTCTCCCCTCCCCCAGCTCACAGGCCTGGTGCTGGGAACTGAGGGGCAGGTAGCAGGGGGCAGGCGGGTGATGCCCGTCAGACCTTCCCCTGGGCACAGGCCTGGGGGCTGCTCAGCGCTGGGAGGGGACAGTCTCTGCCGCGGGTGTCGCTGTCAGGGACAGAGATTCCCTCCGGCCTGGGCTGGGACCGGGCAGATGATCAGGGGAGCCGCGTTTTTACCCCCAGCACTGGGACCAGGATAGAAATAAGGGCGAAGCGTCCCGGAGAAGGTGCCAGTGAAAGTGAAGAGCTGGGACCTGTCAGTGACATTGTAAAATGAGACCTCGCCCGCCTCATAGTCCAGGAAAATCCCCACCCGGCTGGGCCTGACGCTCACGGGGAGAGGGGTTAGGGGGCAGGTGAGGGCCCTGTATTCCCCATCCCTCAGCAACAGGGCCCAGTATCCATTCCCAGGTGTGGGTGTGACCCACCCCTTCCTGCTCACAGATTCCCTACAAACCCCCAGAGCCCACTCAGGCTCGTCTCCCACCTCCACCTCCCAGTAACGCCTCCCGCCCGGGAACCCCTCAGCGCCCAGCACAATGGGAGTATCAAATCTCTCAGGATTGTCGGGCAGATCCTGGCGTGTGTCTCCGTGTCTCACACGTTTCCGATCCTCAGACAGGACGAGTTCGGGATTTGCCGTGTCTGGATCCAGAGTCACGTCCACTGGGGAGAGAGTCACAGAGTCAGGGCCGGGGCAGGGGCTGGTCACGGGGATCAAAGGGAAATTAACCTGCGTCCCCGTTAATGGCTGGGGGGGGGGTTGTTGCCTGTTAAGGGGAGTCAGGGCCCCTCTGCCCATGGGAGCGAACTTGAGGGGACGGAGAGCAGGAGTGGGGGAGGGGTGGGGTGGGAAGGTGTCAGCGGGGGCAGGGCAGGGGAGGGCAGAGTGAGGTACAAGCCGGGGGCAGTGGGGGTATCTAGGGCAGAGGTGATCACCGGAGGGCAGAGCGAGGGCTGGGGCAGGTGCCAGGGGGCAGAGTGGGGTGCTGGGAGCAGCAGGTGTCTGAAGGCTGGGGGGAAGAGGAGCCCCAGGGAGGCAGAGGGGCAGTGAAAGGAGTGGCTGGCCCCAGAGGACTAGAGGGCGCGGGGGAAGGGGAAGCCCCCAGTGGCAGAGGGGTCACCAGGGGAGTGGGGGGCACCAGGTGGGCAAAGGATGGGGTGGGGAAGGTGCAGGTGACAAGGGGACAAAGGGGGTGAGGAGTGGTGCAGGGACCAGAGGGGAATGGGTGGGTGAGGGGTGTGGTGGGCACTAACAGGGAGATGGGGGAGGGAAGGGGCAGACCCCAGGGGGCAACAGGGGAATGAGAGAAGGGCAGGCGTCAGGAGGGAGGGGAGGAGGGTGGTAGAGGTGGGTGCCATGGACGGGGGGAGTGAGGAAGGGCAGGCACCAGGAGGGCTGAGGGGGGCTAGTGGAGGGGTGGATGCAAGGAGGGCACAGAGGGGAGGGGCAGGAGCCAGGGGGTAATGGGGGGTGAGGAAGCAGATAAGCACAGGGGGCTCAGAAGAGACGGGTGGGAAGGACAAGCCCTAGGGGGGCAGTGGGGAGCAAAGGGAGGGGTGGGCACCAGGAGGGCAGAGGGAGGATAAGGGGAGGGGTGCGACCCAGAGGGTAAAGGGAGTGGGGGAGGGGTGGGTGCCAGGGGGCCCAAGTAGGGGTGAGGGCAAAGGGCTTGCAGGAGGGCAGGAGATGGGGGTGAGGGTAATCCAGGGCCTCAGGGGGCAGAGGAGGAGCAAAGGGAGGGGCTGGCCCCAGGAGACAGGAGAGGAGCGGCTGGAGCAGGGTGCAGGCCGGAGCAGCAGCGAGGGGGCCAGGCCAGGGGCCCTGAGGGGACGGGCAGGAGTTGGGGGTGGAGAAGGAAGGGGCTTGTGCTGGGGGAGGGGTGACAGGTTGGGTGCCCTGCCCAGGACAGGTGACAGGGGGAGGGGACAGGATGCTCCCCAGGGTCAGTGATTCCCTAGGATGAGGCACCGGGAAGACGAGCTCAGGATCCCAACAGGCTCATGGGCCGGGCTCAGAACTGGCCGGAGCCCAGCCGTGCCGGGGCCGGTGGGAGGGGAGCCGGGATGTGCTGACTCTGGCCGGTCACAGGGAGGGAGCCCAGGTTTCGGGCACTACGGGGCGCTGGTGCCAGGAGCAGCTGCAGGGAGTGAATCTCTGCCAGGGGAGGGGCTGGAGTCACTGACACAGGTTTGGCCTCGGTTACCTGCAAATCCTCGGGCTCTTCTGAGTCCTGGAACAAACCAGCAGAGAGAGAGGTGAGAATTCACACCTCAGGGGCGCCTGGTGCAGGGTCCAGTGCAGACGTGGGTGCAGACCCTGCTGTCCCGATGCAAACAGCCCTGACGGTGCAGCAGCCGCTCTAGCCAGGTACATGGGCCTGTTCCCACCGCACCCAGCTCTGCACCGTCTCACAACAGCCCAGGGCTGGACAGGTTCTGACTCTGTTTTGTCTTTTCTGGCCCATGTTCTTGTCCCACGTTCACCTGCTGGGTTTCTCTCCTGTGCAGATCACTGCACACCCGCCCAGCCCAGGGGCTGCTCCATACAGGGGAACAGGCTCCCAGCAGCTGCTGTGCCCTGCTGTAAGGTCTGAGGCCTTGTTTTTTGGCTAAGCAGTAACAGCCATAGCAGGAGAGACAGCAGCCATAAGCTAAGCAGCATGCAGTCACATCTTCACCTCCTGACATTACATCCAGACAATGAGTATCAGGCTGTTAAGAAGGTGCTACTGTCCTAATAGTACCGACCACCACCAGATAAAGAAACAGATCTTAAGATGCTTAAAGAAAACGTTGTTTGATAGCATCTGTCTGGCAAGGAATCACTTATCAACAGTTGTGGTTGTAAACTCTACACTTCTTATTGTTTTGTCTGTATGGGACCCACTTCTCTATCGTGTATCTGAATGATTTCTGTTTGGTTCTTTGATTGTTTCTGGCTGTTGCATAACTAAGAGAACTAAGTGTGGTTAATTAAGTCGGTCGGGTATGATTGGTCAAAGAATTATTTTGTAATATGATTGGTTAAGGTGTAGCTAAAGAGGACTCAAGTTTCACTATTAAAACTGGGGTCCAAGTGGGAGACCAGCTAGATAAAGAAAAGATCAGAGCTGCTAGAATCCTCTCCACAACCCTGACGTGCAGCAACCAGAATCCAGACCAGACTGACCTTGCCTGGCCCCCTTGCTGGATCAGGACTGGTGACCATAGCCCTGTATGCTTAGCTTGGGTACTATGTCTGGTCATTGTTAATAAATAGAGAATAAGGATATTACTGTGTAAGGCTCCTTCGCTGGTAAAAGATCCCACAAACCCACAGAAAATTATGCCCAGAGCCCTACGGATTGGGAAAGGGTGGGCACTTCAATTAACCAGGTTACACCTGTAGTAGAAAGGAAGAGCCTGAAACATGAGGCCTAGCATAACAGGCCAGACATGAGGCCTGAGCTAAAGTAACGGTCACGTCTGTTATAAAGCAAACCTAGCAGCAGTCAGGCTGTGAACGCTGGCAGGCCACAGTAACTGGCAAGAACAGAGCTGGTATAAACAAACACACATTCCAAGGATTACTGAGTATAAGCACATTCCAGAAAGGTCCCAGGACATCCTAATACCCCAGAGATAACGAGGTGCACTGACCTCCTCAGATAACACTAGAATGGACAGAAATGTCTTGTTAAGATGATGAATAGAGATGTTTTGACCGAACCATCCGGTACAAGGTAATAGGTGCTATCACACCACATCAGGGGGCGGTACCTTGCCACGTTAGGGGATGGTAACTACACGTCAGAAGGGCAATACGTCATTTGTGTGTATCAATGTACAAAAGGGGGATTCAGAGGAAACATCTTTGTCTGGTCGAGTGGGGAACGGAAAGTCCCGCCGTTCACTGAGCTGGTCCATTGTCAGAGACACACGATATTAAGTGTACTTGTAGCACATATAGGACACTTTCTGCTGTGCTCGTTTGACAATATACATGGCCGGGTGCCTTCGTTGCTCAGCAGATCTCTGGTTGTGTCGAGTTATTCGATTGTGGGATGGAATCTTGGTTTTCTGCGCTGAGCTGGGACAGCAAACACACAGGGAGCACACACACACGCAGCCAACTGACAACAGCACCCAGAGCCCTATGGCCTGGGAATGGGTGACCCTGAGCTCTAGAGTGTGAATTGGGTAAGGGTAGATGCCTTTCCCTGGAGCCCTATGGACCTGGAAAGTGTGGGGTGCCCTAGTGTGTGGGTAACACTGCCCTAGAACAGCTACTCAGGATTCTCACCTCTCTCTGCAGCCAGCCCCTCTGCAAGGAAAGACAGAAAAAGAAAAATCAATAATGAGTCCCAGTCCCTGTATCACCAGTGCTAACAATCATTCCATCACAGCTCCCAGATGATACGATGTCAGTGAGAGAAGAGGCACTAAGGGCTTGTCCACACTTAAACCGCTACAGTGGCACTGCTGCAGCTGCCCCAGTGTAGCACTTCAGTGTAAACGCTCCCTATGCCGACGGAGGGGTTCTCCCATCGGTGCAGTTACCCCACGTCCCTGAGAGGCAGGGACACAGGTCGGCTTAACTACACCACTTAGGGGTGTGCATTTTTCATGCCTCTGACAGACAGTTCTGCCGATCTGATTTTCTGGTGCTGACCAGGCCTAAGGCCCAAGAAGCAGCTTTTCACTGGGATTTAGGCACCTAAAGATGCAGACAGACACCTCGGGAGATTTGTCCAAGTGCTGAAGCAGCTCAGACACTTCACTCCTACTGAAATCAATGGGAGGTAGGTGCTTAGCCTGCTCTGGGGTGTTTGAAAATCCCACCACACACCTAAATACCTCTGAAAATCTGCCCTAAGGTGCTCACAACACTAGGGCCAGATGCTCAGCTGGTGTAAATCAGCAAAGCTCCACTGACACCAGGGAGCTGACAACCTGGCCTGAGTCTGTCTGTGATAACGTGTCTCACGCTGACCAGCTACCAACGTTCCCAAGAAATATCCCGCTTGTCCCTCTGCCCACGTAGGGCACATTGGAGGGAGACTCTCTCGTTTCCCAGCAGGAGGGCGCTGCCGCAGGGATAGTTGCAGCGGGGAAGGCACTTTCACGCCAAGCTCCTGTTCTCAGCCATCCATGTCTTTATGGGAAATCTGCCTTTCTGCTCAGAACAGCTTCCCTGGAGCTCAGAAATCCACCAACCCCCTGCTCCCCTCCTCCAAACAGAGACAATCACAGCCCAGCAGCGTGGCTGTCAGGAGCCAGGACACGGGCAGCCAAGCACAGCGATCAGAGCAGGCGTCAGGTGCTGAGAAATGGAACCAAGGGCCAGAACCAGAGCCAGAGCCAGAAGCCGAATGCCCGAGCAGAGGGTCAAACCAGAGCCAGAGCCAGGAATGGGAGCTGAGAGTTAGAACTAGGTTATCTGGGTCAAGGAAGGCAGGAGCAGGGCTGGGTCCAAGGCAGAAGCAAGGCTGGGACAGGGCTGGGACAAGGCAAAGAAGCAAGAACAAGGGAGGGTCTAACCCAGCAGCAGGTCAGGGAATTACATTTGTACCAAGGCAGCCTCCAGGAGTTTCCCCTAGGCCTTAAACAGCTTGCCTGGGCCAAGGGTGGGGAGCCCTGCCAGCCAGGGCCTCTGGGCAGGACCCAGGACATCCAGGGGTGCTTGGCCCCACAAGCTCACAGCCCATCAATGGCTGCCCCACCAGCAGTGCTGGCTGCGGCTGTGGATGCAGCAATTGCCCACGGACCCACAGACCAGATTCTCGCCCTGTGGATCCTCGTGGCAGCTCCATGTTCAACCTCAGCTGGCTGAACTGCAGATCTAGAGCAGTGAGCAGCAAATCGGAGCCGGAGAGAAACACCCAGAAATTCTGAACAGCAGCAGCTGCAGGAGAGTCAGCCCCTGAGCTCAGCTGGCCAGGCCAGAGCGGCAGTGACTGCGAATGATCTGCCCCGCTCGGTATGAACACTCAGGGACTGACAACAACCCAACCAACGGGGGCCTCCCTCCTGCAGTCTCAGCTCCGCAGCTTCCCCGTGGGAGTCCCCCACCTGTCCCTGCCCGGACACTGTAAGAGAGAAACCCTCGGAGCGTCCCTTACCCAGGAATCCCGTCACAGCCCCCTGGAGATTGTTCTCTCGAGGGAAATCCCGGATTCTCTTTTCCAGCTCAGGGGATTTGGGCACCGGATGTGGAGACGTCGCCTTCTCTCCCCTGCAGAGACACGAGTGTGTTTATTCCTCTCCCTCCTCAGCCCTAAGTCCCCCCCCAAAGCCAGAAAGGGGAGCGGGTGGGAGCTGGGGCCACAGGCAGAGCTAACAGGGCCGTGACCTCTGCTGCCCAGGGAATTTAGTGCCTGCACAATCTGCCGGGGCCCAGCCTGGGGACTGGCAGCCTCTCTCCGTCCAGAGAGAAAACACAGCCTGGGCAGCGCCAGCCCCAGCTCCCCCACACCCGGCCCGGCCCATGTTCCCCACCAGGACCTGGAGGGGCCACTCCCAGGGCTGAGAGAGGGGCCCATTCTCCAGGCCCAGCCGCTCCTCAGCGTCTCCTCTCAGCCTCCAAGGGGCCTGGTCACTCCCAGGGGGTGGGGGGTTCTGGGACATGGAAACGGCCCCTCTGAGGTGTGAGCTGGGACACTCGGCTCTTTCCCCACAGGCCCCTGGGCCCCCCTCACATGGGACAGGCTTTGGGCCATGACAGAGCTGGGGCCAGGTCCCAGCTGGGCCCTCGGGGTGACAGGCCCCAGCCCCAGTAATGATCCCCTGAGCCAGCCCGGCCCCAGGGAGGGTTCTCCAGCCCACAGCTGTGGGGCGATCCCCTCCCCAGGATGGGTCACAGAGCCACAGCTCCAGCCGCCCCAGGGCAATGGGGAGGGAGGGGGCTGGATCCAGAGGGTGAGACCGTCCCACGGTCGGGGATCTGGGGGCTGGGTCTGTAGCCGGGTCTCTGAGCCTCTTCCCAGCATGACGGGGCGTGAGGGGCAGACGAGCCCGGACGTACCTGCTCACGGCGCTTCTGACACCCTAGAGGGGAACGAGAGACAGAGCAGAGAGTCAGTGCCCACGGCCCAGCCCAGCCACTGCCCCAGACGGGTCACTCTGCTCCCACAGCCCCAGCCCCACAGGCTGCTCCCCAGTGGGGTGGAGGCACTAAAGGGCTGTGCTAGTGCGAGCAGAGCCCCTTTCCCACCAGCTGCTCTGCAGGGACGGCCGGGCCCTGAGCTGAGCCCTGGGGCTGGAACAGCCTTTCACCAGCCTCCCTCTCCTTCCCTCCCTGATGGCCCAAACTCCTGTCTCTCTGCAGACTCGGGGCCCCTGGCCCTGCAGACTCCCCAGGCCGCGCTCTCTGCACTGAGTTACCCTGTGAGCCCCAAGTGACTCAGGGGCCGTCCCCTCCCTGCGCTGGGCTCTGGGCGCGTCTGACACGGTCTCACCTGCAGCAGTTCAGGCGCCGGCTGCTGACACTTCCCCTCCAGCTCCGTGATCAGGGCGCTGAGCCGGGAAATCTCCTCGCACAGCTGGGTGCTGTTTTCCTCCCTCCTCCTCCCGATCTCCTCGTCCAGCTCCCCCAGCCGGGCCAGCAGGAGGCGCTCTTGTTCAGCCAGGAACTGGCGCAGCTGCTCAACCTCGGACACCACCAGCTGCCTCTCCACTTCCGTCTGCCTCTGGGGGGCACAGAGAGGGGCGGGGCAGGGCAGGGCAGGGACACGGGGAGAGTGGGGGATCATGGGAAATGGCACAAAGCCTTGTCCAGGCTGCACAGAGCGTTTCATGTCATTTCTCTGCCAGTAGAACTGTGTCTACACCGGGGCTCTGGCCAGGAGTAAAAAATGTCACCAAAAATCATCCCCCCAAACCCCATCACGGTACCAGCAACAGATTTCAGTGTAGACCAGGCCTTGGCAAACGCTGCTGCCCAAACACCCGATGGCATCACTGGAAATGTCTGACACTCAAACCCTGGGAGCAGCAAATGTCTCCCCAGCTTCCCCTGACCCCCTGCGACACCTGTGCACATTCAGCAGTTCTAGTCTCCTCTCACCCCCAGTGCTACAGAGGCAGAGCCAGAGGCTGCTCCCAGCTACCCTGTGTGACCCCCTGACTTCAGCGGGAATTAACACCAGGGTCACAGAGCATCTGACCCTAACCCCACTGACTTCAGTGGGTCACTCCTGATTTACACCAGGTACCTGAGAGCAGAGTCTGCCCCGCGCTGTTTAAATGCCCTAAACTCCCTCACTGCATCGACCCTGGAAATCCTTCACCCTCCTGAATTACAGACACCAAACAGGGCAGAGACTCCCCCTGCTGCTGTCGCTGGCGCCCCTGGGCAAACCTGCTGGGCGGGGCAGGGCACCTACCAGGAGCCTCTCGCTCTCCTTGTCCCAGTCGGATTTCAGGCCCTGCAGCTCTTCTCTCTCCTCCCTCAGACGCTGCAGGCGGCTCAGGATTTGCTCCTGCGAACACAGACAAGGGCTCTGGGGGCTGGTTCGGGTCCTTGCTTTGTGCCCTGGATCGTCACTGAGCAGAGGCTGGGGAACCACGTCCCCTTCTCCAACCCACTGAAAAGTGACTGACCCCAGCTCCAAGGGAACTCCCCGGGCAGAGCTGCTGGGCCCGGCCCGGCTCCTCCCCAGCACCATCAGCCCCAGGAACCTTCTTTGGTCCCGGGATCGGGCACTTCCCAGGTTCCAATCCGGGGCTGCTCAGACCCAGGCCAGGGGCTCTGTGAGTGCAGAGGCTGGGCCTGTAACTCCCAGCCATGGCGATAACTGCGCCCTACCCTGTACTCCTGGGCAGCCTCCTCGATGGGCAGCGCGGTGTGAGCGCGGTGAGCCCGGGACTCTCTGCAGATCACGCAGATGGGGGTTTGATCCTCCTGACAGAAGAGTTTCAGAGCCTCCTGGTGTCTCTCACACACTCTGCCCCCCTCGGGCTCCGGCACCGCCTGCAGCCTCAGGCGTTTCACTAACTGCACCACGTTGCCCAGCTGCCTGTTGGGCCGCAGGTGTCTCTGCTGGGCGGGTTCTCGGCACTGGGGGCAGGGGAAGTTTGGCTCCGACTCCCCCCAGCACTGGCTGATGCAGGCTCGGCAGAAGTTGTGCCCACACTCGATAGTCACCGGCTCTGTGAAATACTCCAGGCAGACGGAGCAAGTCACTTCGTCCTGGAAGCTCCCGGCCAGCTCCCCGGCAGCAGCCATGGCTCCTCCGCCCGGGCCGGGAACAGCCGCTGCGGGTTAGTTTCACTTTCCCTTCCCTGAGCTCAGAGAAGCCGGTTTGGCTGGCGCTGGCTGGGGCGTTTCCCTTCCTGCTGTTCCCAGCGGGCCGGGCTGAGCTGCAGCGAGTCACCGCCAGTGTCACAGCCCCGGGGCAGGGCAGACAGAGCCAGGGCCAGGGCAGTTGTTGGGTCTGGCTTTGGTTTGTCATGTTATGTTTTTATTACATTTTTAAATAGCTACAAACACACACAGAACAAACAGACATAACCAATGGCACCTAAACTTCTCATAGCACATTAACAGCTCACAATGTATCAGCCATTTGCTAGCTAACCTCAGATACATTTGAAAGATATCTATAATATGAAGGGTAAAATGTAAATCAATTATTTGTATTACACAATTTAGAAAAAACAAAATTTGCTTCCAAAAATCCAACTAGTTAAAGAAAAATTAAATTAAAATAACAAATAGAGGGAAAGTTCAGAGGAAGGAGATAGAGACGGGGCAGGAAGGAAGTGGGTGTAGAGCAGGGGGAGGCAAGGGGGCCCCCATATATTAAATAGGATCATTGAGATACTGCCAGGAAAACATCCCAGAGCTCTGAGCATTTTTCTGGGGTGTTTCTGGGATGGTTTTCAATTCTTTCCATGGTCGCCAAGCTTACAATGTCTGTGCTCCAGTCTGCCACTGCTGGTCACTTTCTGGATTTCCTTTTGTAGGACTTGTCTTTTAACAATTATTAGTTCTCTGCATAACTAAAGTGTTTCAGGTTTATTCAGCTTCCAATTAACATCCATTCGGTTTTAAATTATCTGTTTGTCTTATTACACAATTTTATTTGATAGGAAAAGAATTAACTCTGCAGTTCAGTTCTGCGGGTGTAGGAGCAGGCCCAGAGTCTATGAGTTAAGTTAGCACCTGCTCAGTCACAGCCCCGAGATTTGTCTGATTTAGCACCATCAGTTTTGAACAGTTGTTGAGGGGTCCCATGCATTCTCCGTAGGATTGTCAGCTGGATTAATCTTAAACACAGATCCAAGGAGCAGTTCAGAGCAGTGGCTAAAATTTGTTCCATTGGATAGCAAATGTTATCCAAATAACAAATATCACAGGACCTTTTTCAGGGGATAAGGCAACAAGCCACGTTTATTGTGAACACAGAAATTTGGTAAATAGTATCAATAGTGCAAACACCAGGACAACAGGATCAACACTGTAACAATATCAATATTGTGCTTTACTTAGTGATTGCAAATACAGAGACTTGTTAATACAGTATACGTCATTGACACGTGTGTCAACTGGTACCTTCATTGGCACTCATACACAGACAGGGAGACAGACAAACATACATAGGGGTCTCACAGATGTTATAGTTACCAGCCTCTTGGTGCTCGTGGTAGTCACTGGCCAGGTGACTAGCACGAGGGTGAGGAGCAAGGTTCTGCTGATGCGCATCAGTACTCCTGGCTGGTTGGTGATGTAGGTAGGAAGGGGGAGGGGGAGTTTTTGGCTCTTTTCTTTCATGTATTTCATAAAAACAGAGCACATATCTAGTCTCCTCAGTCTGTAGTAGATGTGTAATGCACTAGTCAGTCAGTGTAACAGTGTAACACACTAGTCAGTCAGTCAGTGTAACGCACTAGTCAGTCAGTGTAACACGTAACGCACTAGTCAGTCAGTGTAACATGTAACGCACTAGTCGGTCAGTGTAACGCACTAGTCAGTCAGTGTAACATGTAACGCACTAGTCAGTCAGTGTAATGCACTAGTCGGTCAGTGTAACACACTAGTCAGTCAGTGTAATGTCAGTTGGTCAGTGTGTAGTCAGTCACATGTAACGCACTAGTCAGTGTAACACATAACACACTAGTCGGTCAGTGTACACGTCACTAGTCGGTCGCAGTCGGTCAGTGTAACGCACTAGTCAGTCAGTGTAACGTGTAACGCACTAGTCGGTCAGTGTAACACGTAACGCACTAGTCGGTCAGTGTAATGCACTAGTCAGTGTCTTTTGTCTGAGTGACTGTCTTAGCTTTGATTGTTATAATGCTCATCTGAGAAAATCCTCTCCACATCTGCATTGTTAGTGACACTGCTAACGAAGACAGAACTGAGTTCCCTAAAGCAGTTCTTGCTGCTTGCCTCAGTGTTCGTTCACCTCTACCCAGAACTGCAGGGCATTTTTGTCCTCTCGTGTTTTGCCGTAGTTAACAGACTTTTGTATTGAACATCCAGTTCACTCACGTTGCCCTTGAATAATTTTAGCAGTGGTGGTGAGGACAATGGGGGCTTTCCACGGGATAGAATCCCAGAACCTGAATGTGGACACTGAGCTCCATTCTGCAGTGTTGTCCGGCAGCCTCCTTTGAACCTGTTTGGTGGCTCACAGGAGACATTCTGTGCCCCTGACTTGGATGCTGAGGGCACTCGTGATCCTGTAGTTGTGCTTCTTGCACCATGATGTGGATACTTGCACCAAAGTCTAAACCAGAAAGTGGTTGGCGGTTTCTGTCATCCAAATTGATCCGAGCAGTCTTCCATCAGATATGGGCTGCAAGTCGGCTTCAGAACTCTAGCAACCAATGATCTGAAGAGCACAAAAACACTGGAATGGGGTTTTCTGTATCAATTTAGAATAACTGACTCAGGGGATGTCTATATTGACAGCAGCACTGCCGGCACCGCCGGATCGATTCTGTGGGATCGATTGAGCAGCAGTGGAGACCCGCTTGATCGATCCAGGAGTCGATGCAGTTAATCCACCCCCACAAAAAGAGTAACGCTGTGTTGACGGGAAGGCATTTCCCATCGGTGCAGCGTAGTGGGGATGCTGTGGTAGGTAGAAGCTAGGAAGTCGATGGGAGATACATAGCTTGCGTATCTCCCGTCGACTGCTGCTGAATTTCACTGGCAGCGTAGACCAAGCCTCAGTTGGTGGAATTGTTGAATGACCAATGCCACAAATTGCAGCTAAACTTTGTTCTTCTCACTGTACCTATATGAAAGGTCTGCATTGGATCTTACTGAGAAGAACAAGGTCTGTATTTGTAAGTAAATAGATAAAAGAAATGTAAATGAATTGTTTAAGTGAGGAAAAAAACAAACCGTATATAAGTGATCTTTGTAACACCATGAAGTTGAAGCTGATTTCTCAGACTTCCCGATATCATGAATAAACCTCTTCAGTCCCATCTGTGATGCCTGATTCTTAAGAAAAAATCCTTCGTGATTTACAATTTGGCACAGCGAGCAGGGTGCAACTGGGATCCTCGGAGTGTTTCCCACAACCAAGGACAGAGATGAGTACATTTTATACTTACCACCTCTGGCGCGCACCTTGGTCTGGGACTCCCTGAGATACCCCTTTGCACCCTTTTTTTTATAAAACGAACCATGCATAGACACATAGACAAGAGGACTGAACAGGGATTGTGTTTTGGGGTGTAGTTTTGGCCACGTTTTCGGGGTGCAGGGATCGCTTCGGCAAAGGTTGCACTGCCAAGTGCTGAGCACCAGAGTGTGCTTTAGTAATGCTGAGTACAAGGGTGTGCTTGGCTGATTCCCCTGATGCACCATTTAAGTGGGTTTTAGGAAGCTGGGTGACAATGTTGTGCGAATTGCCCCAGGGTGCTTCAATGATGCCCTCAACGGGAGGAAAAATCATTGAATTTTTAAAAGAAAAACATGCAAAGGTTCAGAAATGTAAGGTAAAAGATGGCTGGATCGGTATAAGTGTGAAAGACAGTTTGTTACGGTGGTCTGGTCAGACAAAAAGAAAGCTAGAGAAAGGAGTTGTAATACTTTACTGTGAATATGCAAAAAAGGTAAAGGAGTTAGAGGAACTTCAAGATGCTTTCACATCAGTGCAGAGCCAAAAGGCAGATCTGAACCATAAATTAAATGAAAGAATGTAACTTCTCTGCACGTCATATTACTGCTATCATGCAACAGGAGGATCACAACGAGTTTGATTCAAACAATAATAAAAATAACCAAAAAGAAATTAATTGGAAACAGCTCACAAAACAAATACAAAAATGGAAGCTGGCACACACGGAGGGAACTCAGGATAATTGGGCTCCTCCTCCTCCTCCATTTAACCCAGAACCTGATGCCAGCACTCCCTTGGCCCCATTCCAAGTAACCACATAATGGATGGGACAGGGAGAGAACAGAACAGTTCAGCATACTTATAATATACTCCTCTCAGTACCGGGGAAATGAAGGGCTTATTAAAGGATCTCCTGGATCTAAAGCCCAAATCCCTAGTCAGGGACGGGACCACGGCCAATTGAACCCCTACAGTACTCTGCCTTTTCAATCCAGTCCTGGCCCCACTCCTACCCCCCACCCCTCGCTTTGCCATGTTTTATCTGTGGGAGACTGGACATTGGGCAGCTGGATGCCCAATCCGGACGGCCCCGGGTAGCCAACCACAGCCGGCAGCTCAGCCCACTGCCAACCCCTACTCACACCTGAGCAGGGAAAAAATGGCTAGACTTTTGAACTCCATGACCCGCTAGGATTCAGCGGCCCCCTTATCCATCAGTGCTATGGAGGCGGATATAAACCCCCCGAGACCACATTTGCAAGCATGGATAAGGGGCTGGCCATGCACCATTCTTGTGGACATGGGAGCGTCCGTTTCCCTTACTGACCTCCCCCTCCCCATTACTAAACAATACATGACTGTTTTAGGGGTAGGAGGCACACGCATCACGGCCTACAGGAGCCACCCCAGAGCAACAAGGAATAAAAGATTAAGAAAACGTGTTGTGAGCCCAGAGGGGCGTTGTGGCAGGAGCACGAAGAGGAGTAAGTGCAGGCCCTGCGGATTCAGATCCCTGGGACAGTACTTAGAATAATAACATCTGGGCTAATAAAAATGTTGTTTTGGAAAATAAAAATATGATTAAAGGAAAGAGAGTGAGAAATTAACACTACAGAAGCTGGAGGGAATTGAACAGTTGAAAGTTGTAGAAAATGTTATAAAAAAAATAATTCTTGTTTTCTTTGCAGCCGTTCTGAAGGAAAAATGGGCCATTTTCCCAAAGGAATGGTCTGTAAATAATCCTGACTAAAATAATTTGAATATGGATGATTTAGTTTAAATCACTAACTGGAAAAAGGAGGTTTCCATTGGAACTTAACTGCCTCCAAATGCATAAAAGGGAATGTAATTTGTGTACAGCTGAGTGAAAATAATTACAGCAGTGCAAGAAAAAATAAAAGAATTTGTGTGCGCAAATATATTGTGTAAATCTGTATGGTTTAAAGATCTAAACCAACATTCTTAGTTTGTAAAAACCCTGTTTTGTAGGTTTCAGATGAATTGGTTTGCTTAGCATTTAACCCTTTGAGTACGTCCATATTTTATAAAGTTCAGCATCTTCTAAAGACCAAAATTGTGTCTGTGAGAGAGGCAGCCAGAACCAGGAGAATGGGGAGAGTTTCTGGATCCCTTTTTTTGGTGATAAAGTAGCACAAGGAACTGCAAATAATGGACATATCTGGGCAATAAACAAACTAGTTGAAATCAAAAAGCTCAAAATTCAACCATCCAGGAAAGAAGTATTTTAAGCAATAATCTGCCACCCACAAAAGGGGGTAAAAAATGTTCTTTTTGTCTTTCAGAACTTCAAGAAAAGTGGGTGCCAGCAAAACAGCTGAAGAACAGCACCATGAAATTAGTTTTGAAACAAAGATTGTGTTTTATGTTTTGTGCTGTTTGTCTTGTTAGTAACATTGTGTGGTATATTACATTAAGCAGAAGAGAATCAATGAGCACGTAAACAAATATATATATATATATATCAATCTGGACTTAGTCCAAATAGGGTTGGGAAACCTTAAAACTATATGAAATATGTGGCAATAGTTACATTATCACATGAAATGTTTTGGTTTATAGCTGGGAATATTAAAGTACTAGCCCACTTGTTAAGGCAAAAGAAAAAATCTTTGTCTGATACATATAAACCATTCCCCTTCACAGCAACAAGTCTCTTTCTTCTATTTCCACTGCTAAATTTGTCACTATCACCTGGACTATCTCTAACCCTTTTCAAGAATTATCTTCCAGGTTTCCTTCCATCTGAGGACAAGTTATCTTGCAGCTTGGTGCCTGCTCATCTCTGCCCACCCATCCAGGTTACTGGTCTGGGAAACTATACCTGTATTTGTAGATACAGGCATGAAAATGGTATATCACTTGTTTTTGGGAAAATAATAAGTCTAGGAGCAGGATGGACAGAACTTTCACCTTTGCTATGGGAACGTGGAATGGAGGGATGGTATTGCCAAGAACACTGTTCAAACCCAGTCAGACGCCTGGGATGTTCGGATGTAAGATGCTATAGCTTGATTACCTGTGGTTGTATCCCCTCTACCACCTGCCCTGTGCTCCACTCCACCCCTCCCAATGGTATTATTCATTTGGGATCTAAAAAGACAATTCTACATGATGTAATTATGGTTTCTGTTAAGGTTAAAAATGATTTGTCTAAGTTTGCTGTACCGTTACAAAATGTATGTTTCGACCACCCTAATTCTTTACAATGGCTACAAGAACAGTTAAAGTTACTAGTGCACCAATATACTGTCCGCACCCATGCAGTAAAAAGACAAAAGCGAGACATCCTAGGTGACATTGGGGGAATATCTGGAAGCGCAAATTCCATGATAAACTTGCTTAATGCAAATGCGGATAGATCTTATAATGCCTGGGTTAAAAGCCAGATTACCCAGGCCCTAAAATACACCAGTGTTGGCTTATTATACTCTTTCACTGCTATTGATGCAGCCATGGATGGATTCTATATAGCAATTAAAAAATCCTCCGATATCATAATCAATATGATTATATCCCAATCTAAGGGGCGTGCTTGTGATATGTTAGCTCGTGATTTGTTCAATATGTTAAAAGACGATATGTTAGATCTATGCCTTGGTTCCCCCCCCCCACACACACACACACCCTCCCCTTCCTCTGCCCTTGCAAACTTGGTAAATATATCTGCTCAGTTAAATGTTGCCTCCCCCCTACCCCCTGAAACTTCTTCCTCTTTTGATTTCCTTTTGTTATTCCCACCCACGTTTTTCCTTCCTCTTTTAATTTTAAATCTATTGGTTATGTGTCTAACAACACTGCCTATCAAATAGGACTTTCTGGCTTTATGTTTCCCTCCCCCAGTGGCGCCATGTTCATAACAACTTCGGACTGTTGTATAGAAACTGCTGATTATATTATTTGCTCTTGTTCTACCCTCCGCCCTTTGAATACTTCTTCTTCTGTGGTTGTTACTATCTTTCCTCTCCTGGATGCTGAGATTGCTGTTCAAGTGTCTGCCACCCAGTGATGTTTTATCACCACTGCATCCTATTACAACTACGGCCCACTACAGGGTCCAGCCAACTCCTCCATGTGTCTACAGATTACAGACTCCTTCACTCTGGGTGACATTTATTTGCCCAGCTGCATCTTCACTGGAATGACAACACTTCTTTGGTGGCATGGCAATTTGTATCCGGACAATACCCCTGTCCAAGTGGCAAGGGAGTTGCTGGCTAAAATGGTCCTTGCTGCTGCCTCTGTGTCTGCCACCGTTCATAAGAACACTGCTAAAGGCCGTGCACAAGTCTAACTTTCCACCCAGATTGTAACCCACATGGAAGATTCGACTTCTGGCTCGTCGTACAGCCCTATCTCCTGGTGGACTATTTTACAAATAACAGCCGCCAAAGTTGCTATATTTGTGTTACTAATTTTTATTATTATGTATGGTTATTTTAAGAACATGCTTAAAAACTTTACTATGCTTTTTTCCCTTACCTCTGTCCCCCGCTTTTCATCCCCCCCCCTCCACCACCTCCCTCCTATATAACCCTAAGGTAGATCACGAATATCAAAGTATTTAGGTGTTGACTATATCTTACTTATAGGTTCGATTTGTCAAACAGGAGGGAACTGTTAGAACTGAAGCAGTTTTCAGCCCAACCGAAACCCACAATAATTAACAGGCATGCATAACAAAACCTCAAGGACAATGGTTAGTGTAAATGCCTGATAACTCGAGGACCAGATGCCCACTTAGTGATTCTGCCTTTCCATGAAAACTGCACATTCCTTATACCACTGCCCCTATCCCACTTGTGGGGTACCCTCTTATCTGTAAGATTCTACCCATTTTCTCCCCCCCTCAAAGATAGTCATAAATCCTGTTCTGTCTCTATCACCCCTGTTCTTTCTGAGAAGAACAAGGTCTGTATGTGTAAGTAAATAGATAAAAGAAATGTAAATGAATTGTTTAAGTGATAAAAATCTGTATATAAGTGATCTTTGTAACACCATAAAGCTGAAGCTGATTTATCAGACTTCCCGATATCGTAAATAAACTGCTCAGTATTGTCTGTGCTGCCTGATTCTTAGAGAAAAAATCCTTCGTGTTTTACACTGGAAATAATATTTCTAAAGAAAAACAAAGGATAAAGGATAAGGTAGAAGAGCTTCCTGTATATAGGAAAATAGCATTTGAGGGTGGGGACTGTGTTTTGTTAATTGACGTGAGGAGAACAGGAAAGGGAGGATCATATTTTAATTACCGATTATATGTGGCTAGAAAGTTTAAAATCACATGAATTAATTGTAGCAGAAATTCTTGGGATATTAATATGAAATCTTGTGTGAGTTCACTGAAATATTTTGCTTAATTAAGTCTCATCTTTTTTCACCTATTACTTTTCAAAGGGGCATGTGCCTTGCCTTCCAGCGGGAACCAGTCAAGACAGTAAGGAGAGAGAGAGAGAGCTGACAGTTTTGTTAGGAGAAATATTTTGGATTTCCTGAAATCATGCAGCAGAAATACAAATGAATGATATTTAGAGGTGAGTTTTAATGTTGTTTTGAGAGAAGAATAAAAAAATAAAGGTTAATAATTCCATTTTGGAACATAGGTTTAGATGCTTGAAATGCATTTGAAATAATCTTGAAATGTAATTTATAATATTCTTATACTTACACCTTGCATAGCAACATTTTCTAAATCAGAACAATCTCTCTCTTCTATTTCTCTCCCTATTTTACATTGAGATTTCACAGAGGCAGAAAATTCGGACAGCAGTGACTGATCCCCGTCTGTCACCATCTGCTACCCCTGGGCTGGGGATGGGGAAAGATGATGGGCAGCAATGTGCAATGGGCAGCAGCAGACACAAGCTGTCTATCCGTATGTCCTACCAGTTTCACCCTGTGCCAGGAGCCGTTTGTCGCACAGCACTGGAGAGGGGCAAACACATGGGGAGGGGGGAAAAGATGCCTAGGCTCCTTTCCATGTGCGGGTCCCATTTGCCCTTCCCCTGGCCCAGGTACCAAATCCCCTCCCCCAGCTCTCCCCACTCCCCACCCTCCCCCCATTGCGCTGGGACCAACCCCCCCACAGGCTGAGGCTGCAGCGCAGAGCGGCCCATACAGCAGGGCCCCGGCACTTTCACCCCTGCCCCCGCGCTGCCCCCTGGGGCCGTTTCACTCCCCGCCATGGGCAGAGACTCCCCCAGGGCAGGAAATGCCGGGACCTTCCCCTCGCTCACAGGCCCCCTCGCACTCACTGGGCTCCCCTCCCCCCCGTCCTTTCTGCCAGGGGCTCGTCCTCCTTGGGGCCTCTCCCCTCCACTCTCATTACAGCCCCCCCAGAGTCTCTCTCATGTCAGCTGGGCTCTTCCCTTCCTGATGCTGCAGCCCCCTCCCCACCCCACCCCACCTTCAGTGTCCACCCCTGACATTGCCCCACCCAACCTACACACCCCCTGCCCAGCCCCCCAGCCCAGCAGCTGGCTCCCCCACCCCCTTCTCTGCTGATGCCCTTTAGCCCCTCCCCTGGGCACAGGCCTGGGGGCTGCTCAGCACTGGGAGGGGACAGTCTCTGCCGCGGGTGTCGCTGTCAGGGACAGAGATTCACTCCGGCTGGGCTGGGACCGGGCAGATGATCAGGGGAGCCGCGTTTTCACCCTCCTCATTGACACCAGGATAGAAAAAAGGGCGAAGCGTCCCGGAGAAGGTGTCGGTGAAAGTGAAGAGCTTGGACCTGTCAGTGACATTGTAAAATGAGACCTCGCCCGCCTCATAGTCCAGGAAAATCCCCACCCGGCTGGGCCTGACGCTCACGGGGAGGATGGTTGAGGGGGAGGTGAGGGCCTTGTATTCCGTCTCCCACAGTCCCATGACCCAGTATCCATCCTCAGCTGTGGTTGTGATCCATCCCTTCCTGCTCACAGATTCCCTACAAACCCCCAGAGCCCAGCTAATCTTGTCTCCCACCTCCACCTCCCAGTAACGCCTCCCACCCGGGAACCCCTCAGCGCCCAGCGTATAGGAACGACGATCAAATCTCTCATTTTTGTCGGGCAGATCCTGGCGTGTGTCTCCGCGTATCACACGTTTCCGATCCTCAGACAGGATGAGTTTGGGATGAGCCGTGTCTGGATCCAGAGTCACGTCCACTGGGGAGAGAGTCACAGCGTCAGGGCCGGGGCAGGGGCTGGTCACGGGATCAAAGGGAAATTAACCTGCGTCCCCGTTAATTGCTGGGGGGGAGGGGGAAGTTGTTGCCCGTTAAGGGGAGTCAGGGCCCCTCTGCCCATGAGAGCGAACTTGACGGGAAGGACAGCAGGAGCGGGGGAGGGGAGGGATGGGAAGGTGTCAGCGGGGGCAGGGCAGGGGAGGGCAGCCCAGGGGCAGGGGAGGGGACAGGCTGAGGAGGGGCAGAGCCGAGGGTCAGGGGGGAGGGTAGTGGGGGGAAGGGAAGGAGCAGGCACCGGGAGGACAGAGGGGGGTGAAGGGAGGGGCAGGTCCGAGGGGGCAGAGGGAAGCAAGGGAAGGGGAGTTCTAGGGGGCAGAGGGGGGGGGTGAGGCAATGGGGGGGGCTCTAGGGAGCAGAGGGGAGTGAAGAGGAGGGTCACGTGCCAGGGGTGGGGGGAGGAGGAGTAGGGCAGGCACCAGGAGCCGGGGGAGGGAACGGGCAGGCACCAGGGGCACCGAGTGAGGCACTAGCTGTGGGCAGTGGGGGTGTCTAGGGCAGGGGTGATCACTGAGGGCAGAGCGAGGCCTGGGGCAGGTGCCAGGGGGCAGAGTGGGGTGATGGGAGTAGTGGGTGTCAAGGGGGCTAAGGGGGCAGAAGGGCCCCAGTGAGGCAGAGGGGGAGTGAAAGGGGGCTGACCCCAGAGGACTAGAGGGAGCGGGGGAAGGGGCAGAGGGGTCACCGAGGGGGCACCAGGGGGGCCAAGGATGGGGTGGGGCAAGGTGTAGGTGACAAGGGGACGAAGGGGGTGAGGGGTGGGGCAGGCACCACAGAGACATGGGGGGTGAGGGGTGTGGTGGGCACTAAAAGGGAGATGGGGGAGGGAAGGGGCAGACCCCAGGAGGCAACAGGGGAATGAGAGAAGGGGCAGACATCAAGAGGGAGAGGTGGAGGGTGGTGGGCACCAGGGGGCAGAGCATTGTGAGGGTTTAGGGGGCTCCAATAGGCATGGGGAAGGAGGAGAGGGGTGGGCTGGAGGGGGCAGAGGGGCAGTGAAAGGTGGGGCTGGCTCCAGGACACTAGAAGGGGTGAGGGAAGGGGCAGGCAGGCGGGGCAGAGGGATCTCAATGGGAGCGGCGCACACCAGGTGGGCAAAGGGGGCGCGTGGGGAGGCGCAGGTGACAAGGGGCTGAGGAGAGGGCAGGCAGTGGGGGGGAGACAGGGGAAAGGCAGACCCCAGGGGTCAGCAGGGGAACAAGGAAAGGGGCAGTTGTTTGTGGGAAGAAGGTGAGGATAGTAGGGGTGGGTGTCAGGAGTACGGGGGGAGGGGGCGAGTGGAGGGGCTGGCACCAGGAGGGCTGAGGGGGGTGAATGGTGGGGTGGATGCAAGGAGGGTAGTGGGAGGAGGGTCGGGTACTGGGGGTAGAATGGGAGAGATGATGGAGCAGAGAGGGGTGTGTGGCAAAAGGCGGCCTTATGGGGGCAGAGGCTATCGAAGGGGGGGGGGCACCAGGGGTGGACCCAGAGGGTAAAGGGGTGAGGGGAGGCACGGACAGCCGGGGGACAAGGGAAGGGGCGGGCACCTGGGGGCAGATGGGGGTGAGGGTAGAGACGGTCCCCAGGGGGTCAAAGGAGTGAAGGGAGATGCTGGCACCTGGGGACCAGAGGGGGTGAGGGGAGGGGTAGGGGGCTGGTTGGGGATAAGGAAGGGGATGGTGGCAGGGGGAGGGGTGCGAGGGAGGGGCAGGCACCAGGGGGCGAGGGGAGGCGCTTGTGCCATGGGGTGATCGAGGGGGGGTCATCACTGGGTGGGAGGGCAAGGGAAAAGGTGATAGAAGGGGTGAGGGGAGGGGTGACAGCTGGAGGCAAAGGGTGGCCAGGGAGGTGTTGGAGACGGAAGCAGAAAAGGAAGGTGAGTGCCAGGGGCTGGGGGTGCGCACCAGGATGCAGAGGAGGAAGGGGGAGAGGGGTCGGTTTCAGGAGGGCAGGGGGCAAAGTGAGGGTAGGCTCCAGGGGGGAGAGGTGAGTGGAGGGGAAGGGCAGGTGCCAGGGAGGCAAAGAGGGGCAAGGGCCCAGGGAAGCAGAAAGGGGATGGTGAGTGGTGCAAGGGGGAGGATAGAGGCAGAGGACAGGTGGGCCCAGGGGTGAGGGACGGGTAAGGGGGGCAGGAGCCAGGGGTCCGAGGGGGAGTAGGAGATGGGTGGCACCAGGGGGGCAGAGAGGGGTGGGGGGGCAGGGCCCAAGGAATCTCTGTTGCTTTGGGGCCGTGTGTGGCTGGTTTGTTGCTAAGGGCAGGTTGGTGCCGTCCCCACACACTGGCCGAGCAGCCCTGCCTTGGGGAGCACAGCTGGGACTCTCCATGCCGGCCGGCCCCACGGACACCAACTTCCAGCCAGGTAAACCCCACAGCCAGCCCCTCCCCTCCCCTCGCCTCACCTTGCCTGGCCAAACCCCTCCACTGGGGCATGGGCAGGGTGTCTGGGCTGGGCTCATGGGAGGAGGCAGGGCAGTGGGGGGCAGGGCAGTGGGGAGTGTAACTGGTGCTGGGGGGAACCAGGGGCTGTTGCTGATGAGGTTGGGCAGTGGGGAGGGGAGATGTGGGGGCATTTCCCCACTTACTGCCCCCTCCATCTGAGAGAAGCTGCACCGGGTGCCAGTCCCAGCTCACGCCTGGGCAGCACGTCTACACTGGGTGTTTGCACCGGGCACCGACACGGCTGTGCCAGGGGCGTCACCCCTCCTGTCACTGTGATAACGGATCAATAATTATGTTTATAACATGAGACTTTTCCCAACATCAAGCTCTTGATTTTCACTTCAGGCCGCTCTCCCCACTCCAGTCAGCCCAGCCGGTTGGATTTTTTGTCTCCTCTTCAACCAGCCCCTGCCAACTGGGCTCCTCACCCCCTGTTGCAGGCAGGCTTTCCACCTCCCCACTCTTTGGGAGTCATAGGTCTCCTGCTTTGGAAATCAGTTTTGCCACTTTTCTGCTTTTCACGAAAATCAGTAGGGTTATGGCCAGAGCTGGGGGGGGGGAGAGGGACCTGTCTGAAGTTAGGGGGTGGGTTTGAGGAGCCCAGCTGGATGTCCCACTGGACCTATGTAAGCAATGAAGTGTGGGATCCTCTATTAAAGTCTTGCCATGTAATTGCGCTCCATGATTTAGGCCACGTCTACACTAGCAAACTGACAGTGGCACAGCTGAACAGATAAAGCTGTGCTGCTGTAAGATCGCTCGTGCAGCCACGTTACGCTGTTGGGAGAGAGCTCCCTGTCGACAGAATAAAACCAGCTCCATAATCAGCGGTAGCTGTGTCAGTGCGAGAGTCATAGTGCTGTGCACATGAGCGCTCATGCCAGCAAAACTTATGTCACTCAAGGATGTGTTTGTCTCACACCCAGGAGAGAGAAAATTTTTGCTGACATAAGTGCTAGTGTAGACATGGCCTTAAACTCTCAGGGTGAGATTCTGTGCTCGGAGCCTGCAGCCCAGGGGCACGTGAGAGTGAAGGCGGCTTTAAGGCGCCTCCTGCATCCTCCTGATCCTGCCTGTTCTGGATGCCAAAGAAGCCCCCAGTTTAACTCAGGGCTCGTCTGCTGGGGAAGGTTACACCAGTACAAGATAAGGTAGGAGTTTAAACCGCTCATGTTATACTGGTGTAACTTCCCACGTCAGCGCTCTTATTTCATAGTACGAGTGAATTATTCTGGTATCACTGATGCCTTTAGTTACAGCAGCCTTTCCTTGGGTCCTATGGGCAGTAGCACGGCCCAGAATGGCCACGATATAACCATCTTGTCCCCAGTCCCATCTCCCACACACCCCTACAACAGGGCTTGTGAGTGGGTCCTCAGAGGGCACCTGCAGCTGTTCTCTGCACTGCCTGCAGTGGAGGAATCCTCATCCGGCTGGATCCAGGCCTTTTGGAGCCATTTTACCCTGCTGTGGTCCTTTTACTGAACAGACCAGAGACCTTGGTGCTCTTCCTGGCTCTGGTTTGACATTGGGCGTGTCTCTGTGCCTCAGTTCCCCTTCTGTAACTTTGGGATAATGGCAACTTTCTCCTTTGGAAGCATTTGCAAGCTCTGGCTGAATAACTCCATATAAGAGCCAACTGTTGTTCCCTTTTGTAAGGACATGTAATGCTAACAGTTCCCAGCCCTGGGGGACAGAGCAGTGATGGGGTTTTCGCCAGGAGCAGGTACGTTTACTTCAGAGGCTTTTCCAATGTTAAATGATCAAAGGCAGCATCTCTGACTGTAACTGCTCCCTTTCCTTAGGGGGCCCAGTATTAATCTATTGGTCTCTAGGTATTATAGCACTTTTAGTATCTTTGGCTGGAATTGCCCAGAGGAATCTGGCATGTGGATTTAGGAATGGGAAAATCATGGGTGATTTGGAGGCTGCAGATAGGAAAAGCTAGAGATCCCCTGCTGCCTCAGTATTAACTTACCTGTGAATTGTCTCAGCATTTCCATCAGGCCAGGGACTCTGTACACACCCTTCAGTTCAGCAGCAGTGAGCTCTGGTTCCTGCAGCCTCACCTGCTCACTCCTAAAGAGAACAAAATCCCCTTATCCCTCAGACACTCAGCACTGGTACTATTGCAATGGGCTTGATATACATTGATGGTAAACTGAACATAGGATCTTACCTGGCCAGTGTGTCCTTTACATCCTAACGGGAGAGAAAGTAGATAAGAAAGTGTTAGTGTTGAGCAGTTTGTCTGTTCTGTGTTTGCAGAACATCTGGTTAATTTTCTCTTTTTCCTGAGACTTTACAGAATGAAAACACCTGCAGATCTGACTTACATGAGGACTTCTTATAATTAGGTGATAATAACTGAATTGGCGTATGAATATAGTGGTGCTGAGGCACAACTCCAGTCATAGAGAAATGCAGACATGGGTACAACTCAGCAGTCACTAATGGTACAACGGGGCGCACTGAGTTACAAAATGGCGCATTAACTATTTGAAAACAAAAGTAAGAGAAATTTTATTTTGACAGAAATCTTGTGCAGATTTTCCAGACACTGTCAGCTGAGCTGCCAAAATAAATCACAGGATTAGAAAAAGCCACTGTCTAATGGTGCTTACACAGGTGTTAAACAGCAACTGTACTGGAAAAAGTGACGGTAAAGCTGGCCTTAAGAGGCCTCAAATACTGGATAAAATGTGCTGATCTTACAGTGAAAACATGTTTTCTAACTGCTGACTGTGGGCAGAGACATCTTTATCTGATGCCTGCCCTTGACGACGTTGGGCGGCGCTCTGATACCACGGTGATGGGCACCAAGTAAGAGCCTAGGAAGGTTGACTGGCAAATCTTGTAGGGGCAGGGCTGTGTTCTTCTACACACTGGAAAGCATCCAGCACATGGCGGGTGCTACCCTGAGAGAAACCTTAAAACCAGTCCATGGGAGTTAGGTGCCTAACCTGTTTGATGCTTTTGAAAACCCCAGGAGGTGCTGATCTGCATCCCTAGGCACCTAAATACCTCTGAATATCTGGCCCTAAATCATTCTTGAAAATGGGATGAAGGTTCCTAAGTCACTTAGGTGCCTTTGGTCATTCTACCCTTAGGTCCCTAAGTTTAGGGAGCCAATTTGGCCTAAATATTACTAATAATACTGTGAAATACTATTGTGGAATCAAAATATTACAGACAGGATGCTTTAGACTGAAACTGTGATAGGAATGCTAAATTCAGGCAGGATGTCTTAGAACTACAATAGAAATGCAAAAATCGTTGGTCTATGTTATAAAACTTAAACTACCTTTGTAGCTGCCCCCAGCCATACCCTGTCAGATAGATAACAAGTTACTGTATGTGACTTGAGACTCACTGGCACCAAAAGAATCAACGGAACATGCTGGCACCGTGAGACCCCCATTGTGTGTTATGAGTACCCTATGTACGGTAAATGACCTGTTAAGTATCAAAAACTGCACTATACGATCTATATGTAAAAAGGAATCTTAAAAACCTATAAAAGCCACCTGTATTTTGTACCAAGGCGAAGTTCCAGGGATGTGCTGTCTGGGCTTCCCTATGGCCATAGCTCTGTGTGTGTGTCTGTCAAAATAAAGCTGTGCTCGATTTGACTCTAAAAGAGAAGCTGCGTGATCTTTTCCACGACAATTTGGTGCCGTGACTCGGATTGCCAAGCACTGGTATCTTCCAGGAAGGACCGTGGACCGCACCCCTCCGAACCCCAGGCGCCACCCAAAAGGTAAGAGACCTTTTAAATCTCTATTCGGGGTTTTGGAGGAGGGCTGCCTGTAGGTTTCCTATTTGAGAACAGCCAAGCGAGATCCGAACTTTGTTAGAGGTCGAAGTGAGCTTTAAAACTGTGTCTGTCTGTCTCTGGAAAGCGCGCAGAGTGAGTCTGGGGATTCGAATTGCGGGCTGAGGACGCTATCAGGTCCTCACCTCAGCAGTTTTAAGCATTACACACAGCAGCACATTAAGGGGTGGTAAGGCAATGAGTGAGTCCCGAATGATTGTGTTTAACAGAATGAGCTGTTGACCAGGTCTTGGACTAAGGCAAGTTCCAGCCGCCCTGATTTCACTGCCAGCCTTGTTGGCACTGACCGGTGAGAGTCAAGTTGCAAGGGGGGGCTTGCCTGAACCTAGTGACGCAACGGACAGGTGGAGTGTTTGCAGCCGCAAAGCTGTCCCTTTCCCTTCTCTGATTCATGAGCCTCCTTAGATCCGTTGTCCAAAATACCTTAGCCTCGGTCACTGGACGGGCCTAGGGTTCGAACTCCTGTGACTTTGGAGGACCCCTTTTGTGTCTTGTCTCCTTCCCAACCCCCTCCCGCTAAATAAGCATTCCACTATCGGGTTCATTCACCTCGGCAGCATTGCAGGCTGAATTGAAGCAGTGCGGATTCCTCAATAAGCCATTCCTGTGTGTGTGTGAGTGATAATGGGGACAGGACAATCTAGGCAAGTGTCAGCTCCCTCAAAGGGAACCCCAGCGTATTATCTGAGTACGCATTACTCTCCCAGGACTTGCAAGTTTCTGGTGAAATGGCACTCTTATACCAAGAGTGACCTGGCCAGGCAATTCCCCGAGGTGAGAACGTTTGATTTGGACAAAATAATGCACTTAAGAAACACGCTAGAGTCTCATGCATCCAAAGTATCCCAGTCACAATGGGATGCATTTTTTTATTGGTATTTGTCAATTTCAACAGCGCAGGAGTGTGCCTGCCTGTTAAAGAGCTTGGGAGAGGGCTTAGTAGCTGTCCCAAATCAAAGCACATTAGAAATCCACTGTGCATTAACAAAGTATTTTTGCAGTCCCCTGGGATAAGAAACTGATTGCTAGCAACCAGAGGACTGACGAAAAATCCAAAAATATGTTTAAAGAAAAAAACAAACCAAAAGCCCATTCACAGGGGAGGAATTTAAAATCCTGACCTCTCTGTCATCTATACAAGAAAAGACTCCCTTCTCCTCTGCTTTGCAAAAATTTGGTCCCAATCCGTGGACAAGACAAGCATTAGCAGACATCTACACAATTTCCAGTTTAGAGGATAAATTGGCCCAGTACCTGGTGGTATATAACCCGTCCAGCCCAAGCAAAAGGGAAACTGAGGTACACCACCTTGTGAAAGAAATTCACCCTAAAATCTTAAAAGGTAGAAGCCATAACAAACTTGGCCTGCCTATAGAACACAAAACACAGGAAAATATAAGGGTAATTTGTCTGTTTTGCCTGCAACCCAAAAGGAGATATGTAAAAGAAAGGGGTATTCTAAGCAATAATCTGCCGCCCCCGAAAAGGGGTAGAAAAGTGTTCTTTTTATCTTTCAGAACTGCAGGAAAAACTGGTACCAGTGAAACAGCTAAAGAACAAAACCATGGATCTACAGTTACAATAAAGATTGTGTTTTATGTTTTGTGTTGTTTGTCTTGTTACTAACATTGTTGTGTATGGTATTGGAGGTACTGCATGAAGCAGAAAAGAATAAAGAAGCACTGTAACTGTATTCACAAAAACATCCTCTATCAGGTAGCAAAGAGGAGAAATAAAGGGTAATCAAGATCAATGAATTTGGAACGAAAAGGGGTCCTGAAAATAGATGTTTTTGTAGTATTATAGCAATGAGGGGATGTAATTTTGAATTTCAAGTGCCTAAACTTAAATATAATCAGTTAAAAGTGATGTATACTCTTTATTCTGCTGTGGAACCTGTACTACTTGGAATGAATTTGACTGTTTTACAAAAGTGCTTGTACATCCTAATTTGCAGAACCAGCTGCACTGCCAAATAGGAAGGGTGCAGAGTCATGGTTATTGTGCCTCAGAATGTCAAAATAGGTGTTTGCAAGAATTGCCCACCAGCAATCTATGAAGGTAGAATTATGGAAGGTAAGTACCTTATCAAAATTGGCCACAGGATCCTTTTAGTTACCCCGGGTTATGAGTCAGTGGGCCGGGAGAAAGGAAAAACTATTGGATACCAGGGGTGTAGTGCCTGGAACCCCCAACAATGGGTCTGCCTATCTATACCTTCCTCCACAGAACCATGCAGCAGAACTACCACAGTGGGAACATGTATTTGGGATAAATTAGAAAATACCACCAAAATTCTATACAATGGACAATGTGTTTGTATATCATCGTGGGAGGAGGTATTCTGGGAGGATGGGAGTACTAGCAACCCCCCTGTAAATGAATGCAAATGCAATGTAAGTGTTCTGTATACCACAAATCATACATATTACCTACCAAAAATCCAAGGGTACAGTACAACTCTCACTGCCAGCCAAACAGAATTTTCAGTGAGCCTTGGGTTAAATTGGTCTGAAATAGCTGATCACCGGGAGCAAAAGTAACCCAGTTACTGCAGCAAACAAAGCAAGATGCTGGAAACAGGACTATTCAAATATCACATTCTAATGAGGAAATGATTAAAATTGCTAAAGCAGAAAAAACTTACTGTATATCATTGGTATGATGTTTTTACTGGATGGTCCCCCACCTCTACAGGGATAATGTCTATTATACTGCACCCACTGTTAATTGTTTTAACGTTAAGTTATATTTGTTTAATTAGTGTGTGTGCCATGCGTTGTTGGATTAAAAAAAAAATGTTGGCCTAATCCTGTTTTCATGAAATACTGAAAGAACAGAGGCACTTCAGCCTGATACACTGTACTTTAAAAAAAAAAAAAAAAAGAGAACTGGCTACGACAAGGGTGCTAATTGCATCCAGACACCTTGTGGCGCTCCCCGGATGGCAGCCTGGTAGCGCCCAAGGGTCTTTTACCCTACCTTGCCCGTGTGGCTCATATGAGCAAAGGGGGGGGGATGATCACAGCAGTCCAGCACGATTTGTTTGTCCCCAATTTTTCTTCTGTAGCACAACAGTACTGCAGTACCTGTCCTATTTGTCTAGTCCATAACGTAGGCCAGAAGGAAAAGACCAAACCTTCAGCACACCCCACTCCATGGGGTCCCTTTGTGAATTTGCAAATGGATTTCATTCAAATGCCTAAATGTTGTAGCTTTGAATATGTGTTAGTCATCATTGATATGTTTTCAGGATGGGTAGAAGCATATTCTTGTAAGCGAGCGGATGCAGTAACTGTCGCCAAGAAACTGTTGAGAGAATTTATACCTAGGTTTGGGTTGCCCCTCATTCTAGACAGCGATAGAGGGACCCACTTCACAGGACAGGTCATTCAAAACATATGTCAAGTCTATCCACTCACAGGTTCAAGAAGCCCTTCCAGCACCTGCAACAGAACCATGCCACTCCCTACAACCTGCAGATTGTGTCTGTGTAAAGATCCACTAACGACAGAATGCATTGCAGCCTCGGTGGAAAGGACCTTATCTAGTGTTGATAACCACTAATACTGCTGTGCGATGTCAAGGATACCCTAACTGGGTTCATGCTTCACATTGCAAAAAGACTCCACCACCGTTAGACCCAGGGGTAATAGAATTCCGGTCCCCGTTGGTAAACCCCAACTCAATGAACCCTGAGACTTTGAAAGATCGCAGAGAAAGCCCCTCCTCTGATCATCTGTTCTCGACCAATATCGATGAAAATCCAAAGCATCAATACAATCTAAGACCACGAAAACCATAAGGGACCCTGGTGCCGGTAAAATGAAAACCGTAGCTGTTATCTTATCCCTAACCCTTTCATTTGTCTTACCTGACTAGGACTCTAACCTCCTCGTAAAACTGTCCCAATCTATTGCTGACCAGTAAATAATCAATAAATGCTGGATCTGTACTCATGGACCAGCGCACCCAAAGCAAGGTATTCCATTAGTGGCTATACCCGCATCACTAGACAAATGGGCCTACAGCCCAAGAACCTGTCGGCATTAGGACGAGTCCCCATCCGTATTCTTAGATGGAAAACAGCCCCCCGGTTGAAGCTACCCTTTTGTTATCGCCAAAATGATACCCATGGCAACGGTACCCTTATCGGTCACTACCCATATTGCCAATATATCTTAAATTGTAAGCCTGAAACTAATCACGGAATTTTGTTAGGAAATGTGACTCCCAACCATTGTACTGGTCCCAACTGAACAGACTACTCCATTGCCCAGGGCAACCTTAACTATACCCTGTGGGATTCAGGAGTTTTCCTCCCTCCCAACAGCTCCCAATGTGAAAACACCTCCAAGGTCATTCAGACCACTCCGTCATATACCATGTACCTAGCCAGAAGGTGTCGAGTCCCAGATTACCAATCATCTTCGTATCAAACGAAGTGCAGGATTCTGCTTATCCTGCCATAGATGCCCCAGCAATGTACTGGCTGTGTGGTAAATGGGCATATAAAATTTTGCCTTGGAACTGGGTAGGAACATGTACTATCGGACAAGTCATTCCAGGGTTTTGAGATTTGCAATGAGTTGTATAGTCTACAGGTCCGGAATTTAGCCCACCACGATAAAAGATCAGAGAACCCCCTGGCAACTCGCCACTCTGGCTTTCCTCAATTTGTGCGAGCCCTTTTTCCTTCACTAGGGGTACCGAATTGGAAAAGGCAGTAGTCAACCTTTCTACCACCATAGAGGCAATGGGAAATGCTACTATGGACGCTATTCAAACCTTACAAGAAGAAGTTTCCCAACTGTCTCAAGTCGCTACCCAAAATCGTATAGCCCTAGATTTTCTTTTGGCCTCCCAGGGTGGAATATGTGCCTTCATAAATTCAAGTTGCTGTATGTATGTGAACCAGAATAAAAGGATTAAGACAGATATTCACAAAATTCAATCTCAGCTCAGGATATTGCACCAGGTAGCCTCAGAAAACACTAATTGGGACTTTGAAGAAATGTGGTCTTGGTTGACTTCCTGGCTACCTGACATAGGAACTTTGGGAAAGAAAATTATGTATGGTATCCTTTCAATCTTAATAATCATGATTGTTATATATGTTGTTGTAGTAGTACTCTTACGATATTGTTTAAAGTTATGTTTGAAACAGTTTACCCGAACCCCTAAAACGAGATTGAACTCCGAGACCAGAAAAGAAATGTACCTGCTGTATTCTGAATTGCTCCAAAGGGAAGAGGAGAACAACAAAGAAATCCAGGAACTAATGGACATTTCCATTTCGCTGTGAAAGTCCCAACCCTTAAAGGAACCAGTGCATTCCGGCCAGCCCCTAGTTGCCTGTTAATCACGCTTGGCTTAACGTAAGATGTGTATTTGAATAAGTTTTGACGTTTTTATTTTTGTCTTTTAGGAATGTTTAACCGGATACTACCCTAGTCTTTACTCGAAGACCGGGCCTGTGGTTTTAGATATAATTGTCCAAGCAGTGAACCGCCTCCCCGTAGCATGCTCAGAGGATAAGGCATTGGACCAGTCTAGAGCCAGGGCCTCCTGGATCTGTGCCCCACTGGTCAGTATGCGGGAAGAATAGGTGCCTGGACCTCTCTTTGGATGAGAGTGAGGGAACGTGGGAAAGTTTAACGCATAGCGGGGCAAGTATTTGACCCTAGACTACAGGACATGGATTCGTGGCACAGGCAAACTCAGATTGTATTTAATAGAATTTTAGCTAGAAATTTTGATACTGCTGTGATTCCCTCTCTTATAGTGAATTGTGTAAAAAGCAACAGATAACTATGCCCTGTCTGGCCAAAATCTTTGTGAAAATGCAACTTCCAAAGTTGTACTAGAAGTACAAAAGGGGGGATTGTGGAATCAAAAAATTACAGACAGGATGCTTTAGACTGAAACTGTGACAGGAATGCTAAATTCAGGCAGGATGTCTTAGAACTATAATAGAAATGCAAAAATCGTTGGTCTATGTTGTAAAATGTAAACTACCTTTGTAGCCACCCCCAGCCATACCCTGTCAGATAGATAACAAGTGACTATATGTGACACGGGACTCACTGGCACCAAAAGAATCATCGGGACATGCTGGCACCGTGAGACCCCCATTGTGTGTTATGAGTACCCTATATGCAGCAAATGACCTGTTAAGTATCAGAAACTGCACTATACGATCTATATGTAAAAAGGAATCTTAAAAACCTATAAAAGCCACCTGTATTTTGCACCAAGGCGAAGTTCCAGGGACATGCTGTCTGGGCTTCCCTATGGCCATAGCTCTGTGTGTGTGTCTGTCAAAATAAAGCTGTGCTCAATTTGACTATAAAAGAGAAGCTGCGTGATCTTTTCCACGACACTATGTAAAACTGTGGTGCTACATACATAAATAATAAATCAGTAAATAACAACGGTCGTTTTGGGGGAGCAGAAGACACACTGTGTTTGTTTCCATGGCTGTGGAAAATCCAAACAAAACGGGAACTTTGTGTAACTCACCTTCAGCAGCTCAGCGTCTGGTTGCTGACACTTCTCCTCTATCTCTGCCATCAGCTGTTGCAGCAAGGAGCATTGCTGGGAGAGTTTGGTAACATTTTCATCTAATTTCTTCAAAGTCTCCGTCTCCTCCTCTTCCAGTCTCTGGAGATTGAGTTTCTTTTTCTCACTCAGATACCGTTCTAGTGTCTCAAATTCCGACAAGATTCGCTGTCTGTGATGCTTTACTCTTTCCTAAAGTTAATAACAAAACCGAACCAAACCATAAATATCAGCAGAACTATCAAGTGTATCAGGCCATTTTGGGTGCAATACATGAGATGTGAATGATGTTTACAGATTCATATTTTAAGGCCAGAAGGGACCATTGTGATCATCTAACCTGACTCTCTGCATGTCACAAGCCAGAAAATTACACCAGGGGATTCCTGCATCAAGTCCATAATTTCTGGATAAATAATTAGTCAACGAAGCAGGGGGGCTGGATTCTGGGTCACCCACTTCCTAGGTGGGTACCTGACCCGCAGGACGATAGAGCCATCCTCGCTTGCTCTCTGGCCCACTGACTATCTGAGTATTTACACAACCTGGAACATTTTCAACAGAACAGACTGACCTTTCCCTCTTCCCCTCAGACGACTGTCCAGAGACTGGCCATGAGATTTCCCTGTTCAAATCCTTCCTGCCCCTCAGGCCTAGGGGAGAATTACCCTGGCTCTCCCACGTCCCAAGTGAATGCTCTAACCACTGGGCTAAAAGCTGTAAGAGAGGCACCATCCTGCCCCCAGTCATTGTATACGGAGCTGAGGCCCCTAAGCCAGCAATTTCCAAGGTGCCTACAGCTTTGGTGTCGTAACACTTCAGTCCCTGTGTGGATCTGGGCCCGAGTCACCCTCAAGTAACAATTGCATCCTTCACTCTGCCCCCACGTGAGACAATAAACCCAAAACTCATGTTTGGGGAAAAACACCCTCACCCCACCTCACCCGCCGTCCTTTCCTTACACTAGATATTCGTCAGGAAATGCAAACCATCCGTAAAAGGCAAGGTGGGACAGAATTAGCAACTAAAAACACATCATCATATGGGGGTGGGGGATGGAATCTCCAGAACCCCTTGACCACATGCCCCTACATTTGCCCCACATATTCTGCACTGGCCCATCAACAAACACAGCAATTGTCAAGCCAAGCTGAGTGTATCTGTGGATTTTAGAGCACTTTGAATGTCAGCTTTACACTGAAATGGGGTTTCAGCCTTAAGCAGGGTGCAGAAAGGCTGCCCCTGAAATGTGTGTAACTCTGTTAGACTCTCTGGAGCTGGTTCCCCTCTCATTGACCCAGTGTAAATCAGGAGTAACCCTATCAATGCTAATGGGGCTGTAGTAGTGTAGAAGTGGTGTGAGTGATAGCAGGGCTGTCCCAGTGAGCACAGTCCGTGTAAAATGGACCAAATCAGAATGGCTACATTTACACGGATTTTGCCCCGGTGTAAATGCTGACACAAGGTGTGAGACAGCGAAAAGTCTGGGTCTGTATCTTCCTATGTGGTGATAGAACTGTTGGGCTTGATCCACAAGAGGCTTCTGTGCTAGAAATGCAGATAAATAAAATATGTATTTATCTGGGCCTCCTTTGCATCTTGATTCAGTGTAAATCAGCCCATTGCTGTTAAGTGTCATGCAGATTTGTTAATTTTTACCCTTCCATTTCCCACCATATTCTTCAAGCTGAACATTTTCTGGAAATAAAGTCTGATTATAATCATAAACAGGGTTTATTTATTTGTTTGTTTTAACACTATGCTGGTGTTGTCTATTTTTATCATGATTTTCTTGTACATTTTAAAAAATACTTAAATAAAATGAGAGATTAACCCAAACTGCAGACACTTACTTTTAAGTCATTCGGTTTATTCCGCTCCTTGGATTCCAGCTTTGAAATCTCCTCCATCGCTTTCTTCAGAAGCTCAATGTCTTTGTGGAGTTTCTCCTGTGGGGATAACGATGCCGGGTGAATTCTGCTGCAGTGAGTCAGAGCTCTGGGGATTCCTCACCCATGGGTGGCAGGAGGGTTTTGTGACCAAGCCCAGGCCGGCTGTGAGGGGATCATGGTTCTGTACCCAGCCTTGCCATGGACAGAGCTGATTTGAGTGACCCCGGGGCTCTCTGCAGAGCGGTCGTATTGGGTCCCCAAACAGCCAGGCTCTGTCTGGGTTACAGAAAGGTGTTGGGCTATTGATACATGTGATGCTTGTTCCGGGGCTAACTCCGACCCCGCTAGTTTGTTCCAGCACATGGCACTAGAGCGTCAGCATCACACTGGCTTTCAGCCTGGCTCTGCTGGTTCAGCAGCTCTGTCTGAACCAACCGTGGGCAAACAAACGCCTCGTGTGGATCTTGGGCAACTCACACAGGGCCTGCCCCCTTCAGCCTGGTGGATAAACTCCCACTGACCTCAGTGAGGGCAGAACTGGGCCCGTCACCCTCTGTGCTCAGATCCCCCTGTGCAAACAGGGCGAAGAGGGCAGGGCTCTATGGCTAGACCCACTGGTGTCTGTGGGGCTCCGACAGCCCGGGATGGAAGCAGCGCTGGGTGCGAGTACAAAGCATGATCACTGCTTTCATTTCTTGTAACTGCAAGTGACCATGAGGGAGTGAAAACAACAGTCAGTGTTTGTAGATGCCTGCAGGGGCTGGGGGCTGCCGTGCAGAGTTTCAAGCCAGAGACATATTGATACGTTGGGCAGGTGAAATCCTGGTCCCATTGACGCCACTGGGGCTGGGTCCACGAGGCACTTAGGCATGTGACACTCAGCACTGCAGTAACTGACTTTTTAGCACCTAAATTACCTCTGGAGCAGCCCTGAGACCCACAAAGCCTGAGTTAGGGGCCAGGCTCCCTGTACAAAGCATGGGAGAGACAGACACCTTAGACTGCGACCCACAAACACCAGCAGGCCGGGCTGGGAGCTGCCTAAGCCAGCCAATGGGAGATGCTGAGGAGAGGTGTCCCAACCCCGCCCCCTCAGGGAGGTGGGCACCTCACTCCAGGCTGCAGGGAGGCACCTGGCTCTGCCAGCGACCCCAGCCAGGAACCCAGCTCCTGGAGTCAGGTGGTCGGACACTTGATCTGTTTCTTGTGGAAATGAGCTCTTAGCCTGCCTCACTCCACAGAAAACTGCTGGGAAAGGAGGATTGTCACTGACTTTATAACTTTTAGCCCAGCAGTCAGAGCTCTCACCTGAGATGTGGAGAGACCCAGGTTCAATCCCCCCATCTCTTCCTGGTGCTGAGAAAGGAGACCGGTGTGACAATCCCACTTGTCAGCAGAGGATCTAACCACTGGGCTATGTGGGGCTCCCTCAGTCTCTCCTGGTGAAGCTGTTCCTCTTGGATGATGAAAGGGGCTGTGAATTGCAGTGGCATCTCAAACTGGGACTTAGGTTCCTATGTACCATTTTGGCTCCAGGCCTGGGAGTTTTCCACTGACTTCAATGGGCCAGAATTTCACCCCATAGATTTAGAAGACTCCTACCCATCATGGCTAAACTCTTTGTCATTTTAAAATTAAACTTCTCCTGCAGTGATTTAATTTCTCCTGAATATTTAGATGTAAGCAAGGTCTCACTGTCTGAGCTGTTACAGGCAGCTGAAAGGGAGGCACTTTATTTGCGTGGGCTTTACATTTGCTTGAGTACAATTAAGTACTTAGGTGCTGAGCATGAGGGAAAATGGCCAGTCTGGCTGGTACTGGGTTATAAATCACTTTTGTGTTAACTGCAGGGGTGATGAGATGTTCTCCTTCGATTGTATGAACAAACGGCAGCAGACTGTGTACAGCCTGTTCTGATGAAAAATTCACTCTCATCCAAACAGAACTCAACAAGGGTGGTGTACGGATGCTTGAACATTGAAACAGAAGTAAGAGGAGGCTGGGGAATCTCCTAGTGAGACTGTACTAGTCCAGGCAGAGGGTGATTCTCAGGCATGGATTGATGATTTTCTTCTACTGTTAAAAGGTAGAATTAATAATGTATTTTGTTTTATTAAAAGCAAGGACGCTCCTTCTGTGTCAGTAAATGGTTTTTCCACAAGCTGAAATTCACAAAGAGCTGAAATCACTAAAGAGCCTGGGAAACTTTGACTGACAAGTAGCGGAGAGGACCTGGCAGAGCCTGGAAGGACAGAAGCAGCAACAGTCACTGCCTGACGATAGCAGGCAGCACCAGCGGAGACTCGTTGAGGCCTGCAAACAGCAACTGAGGGGACTGGTCAAGTCCACCTCCTGCAGAAGAGGGACTAGCTGAGTCCCTCCCCCCAATTAGTGGACACTGCAGCTATGATGGTGGTAGGACAGGGGAAAGGAGAAGGGAGAGGCGAAGGACATGCCCCATGTACGCTGGGGTGGAGGGGGGGTTTGGCTCATTGTGTTTATGAATTCTCTCTGCACTGTTTTCCCAAACCAGTGCTGTGTTACTTCCTTCCGGTTATTAAAAGGTTCACTTTCTACACTCAGACTCTGTGCTGGCGAGAGAGGAAATATTGCCTTTTGGGGCGCCCAGGGGATAGTTTGGGATTTCCCAGGTGACTGGGTGGGGGCTCCAGCCAGTTTGGTGTGGTATCATTGACAGGAACCCCTAGATACAGAACCCGGCCCTTGTTACTGCCGGCTCTGTCTGGCAGAAGGTTTACATAGAAATAATGTTTCCTACCTTGTATGTCTGAGCTGCCTTCTTGATGGGCACCAGAGTATGAAATCTGTGCTCCTGGGTTTTATCACAAACCAGACAGATCACCTCAACATCATCTTCACAGAACTGCTTTACATTGTCCTTGTGCTCCCTGCAGACTGTCTGCTTTTTTAGAATTTCAAGTTTTTTTCCTACTTGCTGGTTATTTTCCACCGTGCTGGGAGGCGCCCTGTTGTCCTGGAATTTCTCTTTCTTCAATTTTTTCCTGCATTGTGGACAGCAAACTCCCTCTGGCTCCATTTCCCATTTTTCATAGTGCTCAGTGATACAAACTCGGCAGAAGTTGTGTCCGCAGTCTATGCTCACTGGATCGTTGAAATCATTCATACAGATGGGACAAACAGCTTTTTCCAGTAGCTTTCTCAAAGGATGAGCCAAGGCTGCAGGAAAGTAAGAGTTGCAGTGACCAGTTTCACTTACTGAATTATTCTCTAACTGGAAATCAGATGACATTTTAACAGTGAGGGGAACAAACCATTGGAACAGCTTCCCAAGGGAAATGGCAGCATTTGTCATCACTTAGTGTCTTTAGATTGTCCTTGGCTGCCTTTCTAAAAGATGTGCTGTTCACTGACAGATGTGAAGGTCAGGAGGGACAATTCTGATCATCTAGTATGACCTTCTGCATAACACCGGCCAGAGAATTTTACCCAGTAATTCCTGCATCCAGCCCACAGTTTGTGGTAAGTACAGCAGATTTTTCAGAAAGCGACATCCCATCTTGATTTAAAGGCTCCACGGGATGGAGAGTCCACCATGTCTCTAGGCCAGTTGTTCCAATGGTTAAAAAACAACCCCTCATCTGGACTCTTTGTCTTTATTTTTATTGTGTTGATTTGCTGTGCCTCTCTCCTTTCCTTGGAAGCTGGGGATCCAGTGAGTTAGAGATTGGCCAATTGTTCCAACAGCTAACTACCCTCATAGTTAAATATTTGCATCTTATTTCTAGTGTGAACAAATTCCTGTGCTGGCTGGATCTATGTGTGTGGTGCATTCACAGATAGTCCCTGAAGGGTCTGTAGTGTGGGGCCCAAAACTGGACACAATATTCTAAATGCGGCCTCACCAATGCCGAATAGAGGGGAATAATCACTTCCCGTGACCTGCTGGCAATGCCCCTCCTAATGCAGCCCAATATGCCATTAGCCTTCTTGACAACCAGGGCACACTGCTGACTCATATCCAGCTTTTTATCCACTGTTACCTCCAGGTCCTTTTCTGCAGAGCTGCTGTCCAGTTTTGGGCCCCCCACTACAAAAAGGATGTGGACAAGTTAGAGAGAGTGCAGCGGAGGGCAATGAAAATGATTAGGGGGCTGGAGCACAGGACTTATGAGGACAGGCTGAGGGAACTGGGCTTGTTTAGTCTGCAAAAGAGAAGAGTGAGGGGGGATTTGATAGCGGCCTTTAACTACCTGAAAGGGGGTTCCAGGGAGGATGGGGCTAGGCTGTTCTCAGTGGTGGCAGATGACAGAACAAGGAGCAGTGGTCTCAAGTTACAGGGCGGGAGGTCTAGGTTGGACATTAGGAAAAAGTTTTTTACTAGGAGGGTGGTGAAGCACTGGAATAGGTTACCTAGGGAGGTGGTGGAATCTCCATCCTTAGAGGTTTTTAAGCTGAGGCTTGACAAAGCCCTGGTTGGGATGATATAGCTGAGGTTAGTCCTGCTTTGAGCAGGGGATTGGACTAGATGACCTCCTGAGGTCCCTTCCAACTCTAATAATCTATGATTCTAAGGGTCTGGCTCTTCCCAGAGCAGGGGGAAGTAACTGCCTCAGGAAGTAACTCTGAGTTCAGGGTGTGGGTGTGTTTGCTGCCTGGGAGGAAAGCAAAACTCTTTGGTAGCAGCAGTTCAAGGGCTCCACACTCTTCCAGTAATAAACTACATGTTCTGGGGGCTCTGCCTGCTTGTGTGAACCCACCAATAAGGAGACCATGAGGTCATGTAACATGAGCTTGAATGTGTCTAGTTTCAATTTCCAGCCACTGGATCTTGTTGTGCTTTTGTCTGACAGATTAAACCTACTCTGGCAGCTATTTGTCACTGACAGAGGAGGGAAGAAGAGTTCCTTTTGCTGTAGGAATCCTGGGGTGAGATTCTCTGGCCTGAGTGATCATAGAATCACAGAAGATTAGGATTGGAAGAGACCTCAGGAGGTATCTAGTCCAACCACCAGCTCAAAGCAGGACCAACCCCAACTAAATCATCCCAGCCAGGGCTTTGTCAAGCCACACCTTAAATTCCTTTAAGGATGGAGATTCCACCACCTCCCTAGGTAACCCATTCCAGTGCTTCACCACCCTCCTAGTGAAAAACTTTTTCCTGATATCCAACTTAGACTTTCCCCACTGCAACTTGAGACCGTTGCTCCTTGTTCTGTCATCTGCCACCACTGAGAACAGCCTAGCTCCATCCTCCCTCAAGCCCCCTTTCAGGTAGTTGAAGGTCTGTATCAAATTGCCCCTCACTCTTCTCTTCTGCAGACTAAACCAGCCTAGTTCCCTCAGCCTCTCCTCATAAAACATGTGCTTCAGCCCCCTAATCATTTTCATTGCCCTCCACTGGACTCTCTCCAGTTTGTCCACAGCCTTCCTGTAGTGGGGGTGCAAAACTGGACACAATACTCCAAACGTGGCCTCAACAGAGCTGAATAGAGGGGAATAATCACTTTCCTCAATCTGCTGGCAATGCTCCTACTAATGCAGCCCAATATTACATCAGCCTTCTTGGCAACCAGGGCACACTCATAGAATCATAGAATATTAGAGTTGGAAGGGACCTCAGGAGGTCATCTAGTCCAAGCCCCTGCTCAAAGCAGGACTAACTTCAGCTATATCATCCCAACCTCAGCTATCTCATCCCACACTGCTGACTCATATCCAGCTTCTTATCCACTGTAACCCCCAGGTCCTTTTCTGTAGAACTGCTGCCTAGCCAGTCAGTCCCCAGTCTGTAGCTGTGCATGGGATTCTTCCATCCTAAGTACAGGACTCTGCACTTGTCCTTGTTGAAGCTCATCAGATTTCTTTTGGCCCAATCCTCCAATTTGTCTAGGTTGCTCTGTATCCTATCCCAGCCCTCCAGGGTATCTACCACTCCCCCAGCTTAGTGTCATCTGCAAACTTGTTGAGCATGCAATCCACTCCAACATCTAGGTCTTTAATGATGCAGGGGATCAGACTAGAGGATCACACAGTCCCTTCTGGTCTTGACAGCACTATGTATTTGTGACTGTGAGCAATGGGAATTCACACCTGAACACACTGTCCACCCTGGGCAAACCCAGAGAGAGGAAAGGGAGGGAGCCATATGGCTGAGAAGAAAAGAAGTGGAGGATCTCAGCAAGGAGAAAGGAGATAAAAAGTGGCAGAGCGGAGAGGAGGAAAAGAGAGCAGAGAGAAGGAAGGGGAGGGGGTTTATTCCTTCTGCACTGTTCAAAAGTCAGGGAGAAGCCAGGCCAGGGAGGCAAGAAGGGCTGGTGCAGCAGGTTATTGAGGGAGTAGCCTGCACACAGGTTACGGAGTAGGCGGACATGGGGGTGGGGTGTCAGGACTGAATTACCCCCGTGTTCCTCTGCTAGGCTGGCCCCTAGGGGCAGAGTTGGGAACATCTCCACTGACGTCTGTGGTTACCGTCTAAGGGATTGGATCAGGCTGTGTGGCCCGCCCCTGACCTCTGGGTGCAGTGCCTGGCCTGATCTTAGTAAGTGAACTGTAGAAAGGAAAAGAAAGTGGGGAGTGACGCTGTGTGGAATATGAATGGCCATTTATAATACCACTGATACCAGTATTACAGAATTACAATAGAGGTCGTAGAGGATATGCCAGGCAAAGTATTGATGGAAAAGTCATGATTTGCTAAGATTGATAAGCACATTTCTAGGTCTGTATCAGCTTTGTCTGATACGTTCTAAAGATGTCTGGTATATTTGTATTTCTAACCCGTGCTGTGTTTCTGGGTGACACCCCAGACAGGAACATGGCAGCAGCACTGAGCCTGCTTCATGGCCCATCAAGGGAACACAACTGTGCAATGAATCCAGTGAAAGAACCCAAGGGCTGCACCTCATGAGTCACCAGGGCATGCAGGAACACGCCTACGGACAGGGGACTCTGAGGCTTTTCCATGCCATGTGCTGTGTGGCCGTGTTCGGGACAAAGGAAGTACAAGCCGCACGGCAAAAAGGATATAAAAAGTCAGCTGCACCATCTGCATTTTGTCTTCATTCCTGCTCCCTACCTCTGGATCAACTATTCTACCTCTGAAGCTGTGATACAAAGAACTGAGACCCAGCCAGGTACTGGATGTACACCAACCAGAGGGACTGTACAAGCCTGCAAACTCCAATACTGCTAAGAATCTGATATATATGGACTTTGAAGTCATTTTTATGTATCTGATTGTTTTGATCATTTAACATCTCTCAGCTTGTTTGTTTCCTTCCTTTTATAATAAATCTTCAGTTTTAATTACTAAAGGATTGGCTGGTGGCATGGTATTTTGGGTAAGATCCTAACTAACATTGGTCTAGTGCTGTGGCTGAGGCTTCGGGGATCAGGAGAACATTTTATACAGTGAGCAGAGTTGTAAATAACTCCTCACTTTACTGGACCTAGTTGCTAATTAGGAGCCAGAGACTGAAATGCAATAAAACATTTTTGAAGCTTCTTGATACCCTACCCTAGGCAGACGGGTCACAGTTGCTAACAGGAATGGTGAGAGAAATCTCTTCCATGGTGTATGGCCCCAGAGCTTGGCAGTTTTATTACTTAGTTGTTACAGTAACTTTAAGCGAGTGAGAGAAGACTGGTGTGTGTCTGTTTCTCCACCCCCTGCCCGCCATTCCTTGCAACATGTACCCCCTGCTGACATGTCCATCTCCTCTCTCCTGCCATCCTATCATGCCAGGATGTTGGCCCTGCAGAAGCCATGTCTTGTCCTGTGCTGCTGCCTACACATATCACAGCCAGCAGCTTACAGGGGGGCTGAATGCAACATTGCTCATGTAGCCGGAGCTGAGCTGTGAGCTGGGCCCCTCACTCCCATTACCCACCCCTACCTGGGCCTCCTGCCCCAGCTTCAGCCAGGCTTCCC
>NW_027133592.1:0-9607 GCF_026122565.2 Emydura macquarii macquarii
AAGGAGAAGACTTTGCACCCTGGTTACAGGGCCGTCATTTTGCCTGGCACGCCCGAGTGCCCTGTGGCTTAATAAGCATGGCCAAGGAGACCCAGACCCTGCTTACAGGGTGGTCCCTAAGCTAGGGCGGTTCCAACGAGCCAGAGCCCAGAGGGCTGAAAAGGAGAGACCTCCATTCCCTCACTAGAGGGTGGTCTCTTTGCCCAGGCCAGATACTTTGGCATTAAGAGGCCCAATGTAGAGAGGAGGAAAAGGAAACAAACCTGAACCCTGAGTACAGGGCGGTCACCCTTTCTTTACTAAAATACTCCTCCTTGAAACAAGGGGGGAGAAGTCCCAGATGTGAAAAGATCTGGAAATGAACGGGTAGGTGAGGAATCCTGCTGAGTCTCCCATTACCATTAAGTGCACCATCCTCAGCAACGCCCTTCCCGACTTACCTTTCCACCCCACCAAGAAAAGGACAACTCTGTGCCCCCTGAACTTTACCGAAAAAGACACCCCTTGCTCGTGACCCAGTTCTGTTAATAGGTTAGTGCACCCACGTGCAGGATCTGAATACCACGACATTTACCTACACCACCTGAGCGTCAAGACATTTCAGAAAGGACAACCACACCAAACATTTCAAAGCTAGCTCTTGGGAAACTCCTCTGTCCGTCACCAAAGAGACAAAAGGCCTGCAATTCAGACACACGATACGGAGCTCTCCGAATCTGCACAATGAACACTAATACATCAGGCAGCGTCTTTCTCCAGCAGAATAAAGCAAGGGGTCAAAGCTGAGGTTGGCTGGGCAGTGTAAGTAGGGCAGGGCAAGAGGAAATGAGGAAGGATTCCATGGCTGTGAGGATCTGAAAGGAGGCCCCACCTCACCTGTTCATTTCCAGACTTTGTGAAATTTGGATTGTTGGCTTTTTGGGAAAAAAGGGTGGAATTTTTCACGGCCTCCACCGTCCCCTTACAGCCGCCCCTTCGCCACACCGCGTTACATCTGACCCGGAGAGGAAATACACAGGTCAGAAAGAAGATTTCCCTTCAATGCTCAAAAAAGCCAAGTCGAAATCATTCCAAGGGAATTTACCGTGACTACCGAAAAATAGACTCTTAAAGAGCGGTCACTCAGCCAGAGGCACGAAAAAGCCCCCCCCTAGTTTAAGAATGAGAGGGATTAGACCTTACACCCTGGTTACAGGGCAGTCATTTTGCCCGGCGCTTCCAAGTGAGCTGTGGCTAAATCAGCTTGGCAACGGAGACCCAATCCCTCCTTACAGGGTGGTCCTTAAGCCAGAGGCATTCCAATGGGCCAGAGCCAAGAGGGCTGAAAAGGAGAGACCTCCATGCCCTCCGTAGAGGGTGGTCTGTTTGGCCAGCAAGGGCCAACGGCCCAAGACAAGCTTGTAAAGGGGAGACCTGCACCCTTCTTACAGGGAGAGGTCAATGGCCCAGGGCATTTGAAAGGCTGAGTCCTAAAGAGTAGAAACCCAGAGGGACCTCAACCCTTGTTAAAGGGTGGTCGCTCAGCTACAGGCACAAAAAGGCTCCCTTGGTTGAAGAGTCAGAGGGATAAGACCTTACACCCCGGTTACAGGGCAGTCATTTTGCCTGTCGTTTCAAAGTGAGCTGTGGCTAAATAAGCTTGGCAACGGAGACCCAATCCCTCCTTGCAGGGTGGTCCTTAAGCCAAGGACATTACAATGGGCCAGAGCCTAGAGCCTAGCTGAAGAAGCTAGACCTCCATTCCCTCTGTAGAGGGTGGTCTGTTTGCCCAGCAAGTGCCAGCGGCCCAAGACTAGCTAGAAAGGGGAGACCTGCACCCTTCTTACAGGGAGAGGTCAGTGGCACAGGTGCATTTGAAAGGCTGAGTCCTAAAGAGCCGAAAGCCATAGAGACCTGAACCCTTCTTAAAGGGTGGTCGCTCAGTCTCAGGTATGGAATGGACCCCTGAAGGCATTCTCTTGGCAAGGAGTGGACCTCGATCCCCGTTTACAGGGAGGTCCTTTCCCCTGGTACCTCGAGGGGAATTAAGTCTATTTGGGGAAGTGTCAATCCCGAGCCCTCATTGCAGGGAGGGCCACGTGTGCAACGTGTGCGTCGTATTTGACTGGCCTTTTCTTCTCTCTTTTGCAGTTTCTTTTGGTGCTTCTGTCATCTTGTCCAGTTTGTCCTTTAAGTTGCTAGAATGAAAGAGAGAGAGAGAGAGCGGTGAAGCGGGTTAGATGTGGGCTCAGTGGACACCACGCTTACAAGGTAAACTCAGATTACATGGACGAGGTACTCGCCCCTCCTTGAAATTACCCCAACTCCTGGTTGTCGGCGCCGATCGGTAGCAGGAGGCAGGAGAGCTTGCAGCAGAACTGAGGGCCAGCTGGATGCAGAGGATGCTGGGCTTTGAGTTGGCTGAGAGTGTGAGGGGGGCTCCCGGGCACGGGACAGCTAGAAGGACAAACCTTAACCCCCTCAAGAGGCTGGTTGCAATAACTAGCTTTGAAATGGGACTAGATTATCCTGGGAAAGCGAGGGAAACACCTGCAGCCTAGTTAGAGGGAGCTCTCTTTGAACTGTGGAGATTTCGTGGCTTTTTTGAAAAAAGGGTGGAATTTTTCACGGCCTCCGCCATCCCCTTACAGCCGCCCCTTCGCCACACCATGTGACATCTGACCCGGCCAGGAAATACACAGGTCAGAAATGAGATTTCACTGCAAAGCTCCAAAAAGCCAAGTCGAAATGGTTCTACGGGCATGTACTGTGACTAACAGCAATAGAATCTCAAGCCTTCTTGTGCCAGGGGCACAAAAAGGCCCCCCCCAGCTTAAGAGTGAGAGAGATGAGACCTTACACCCTGCTTACAGGGCAGTCATTTTGCCTGGCCTATCAAAGTGCCCTGTGGCTTAACAAGCATGTCAAAGGAGACCCAAACCCTGCTTACAGGGTGGTCCTGAAGCAGGGGGCAGTACAATGGGCCGGAGTCAGAAGCACTGAAAAGGAGAGCCGTCCGTTCCCTCAGTAGAGGGTGGTGTCTTTGGCCAGCAAGTGCCAGCGGCCCAGGACCAGCTAGAAAGCGGAGACCCGAACCCTCCTTACAGGGAGAGGTCAATGGCCCAGGGCATTTGAAAAGCGAGGTCCTAAAGAGGAGAAAGCCAGAGAGACCTGAACCCTTCTTAAAGGGTGGTCACTCAGGCAGAGGCACAAAAAAGGCTCCCCTAGTTTAGGAAGGAGAAGGAGAAGACTTTGCACCCTGGTTACAGGGCCGTCATTTTGCCTGGCACGCCCGAGTGCCCTGTGGCTTAATAAGCATGGCCAAGGAGACCCAGACCCTGCTTACAGGGTGGTCCCTAAGCTAGGGCGGTTCCAACGAGCCAGAGCCCAGAGGGCTGAAAAGGAGAGACCTCCATTCCCTCACTAGAGGGTGGTCTCTTTGCCCAGGCCAGATACTTTGGCATTAAGAGGCCCAATGTAGAGAGGAGGAAAAGGAAACAAACCTGAACCCTGAGTACAGGGCGGTCACCCTTTCTTTACTAAAATACTCCTCCTTGAAACAAGGGGGGAGAAGTCCCAGATGTGAAAAGATCTGGAAATGAACGGGTAGGTGAGGAATCCTGCTGAGTCTCCCATTACCATTAAGTGCACCATCCTCAGCAACGCCCTTCCCGACTTACCTTTCCACCCCACCAAGAAAAGGACAACTCTGTGCCCCCTGAACTTTACCGAAAAAGACACCCCTTGCTCGTGACCCAGTTCTGTTAATAGGTTAGTGCACCCACGTGCAGGATCTGAATACCACGACATTTACCTACACCACCTGAGCGTCAAGACATTTCAGAAAGGACAACCACACCAAACATTTCAAAGCTAGCTCTTGGGAAACTCCTCTGTCCGTCACCAAAGAGACAAAAGGCCTGCAATTCAGACACACGATACGGAGCTCTCCGAATCTGCACAATGAACACTAATACATCAGGCAGCGTCTTTCTCCAGCAGAATAAAGCAAGGGGTCAAAGCTGAGGTTGGCTGGGCAGTGTAAGTAGGGCAGGGCAAGAGGAAATGAGGAAGGATTCCATGGCTGTGAGGATCTGAAAGGAGGCCCCACCTCACCTGTTCATTTCCAGACTTTGTGAAATTTGGATTGTTGGCTTTTTGGGAAAAAAGGGTGGAATTTTTCACGGCCTCCACCGTCCCCTTACAGCCGCCCCTTCGCCACACCGCGTTACATCTGACCCGGAGAGGAAATACACAGGTCAGAAAGAAGATTTCCCTTCAATGCTCAAAAAAGCCAAGTCGAAATCATTCCAAGGGAATTTACCGTGACTACCGAAAAATAGACTCTTAAAGAGCGGTCACTCAGCCAGAGGCACGAAAAAGCCCCCCCCTAGTTTAAGAATGAGAGGGATTAGACCTTACACCCTGGTTACAGGGCAGTCATTTTGCCCGGCGCTTCCAAGTGAGCTGTGGCTAAATCAGCTTGGCAACGGAGACCCAATCCCTCCTTACGGTGGTCCTTAAGCCAGAGGCATTCCAATGGGCCAGAGCCAAGAGGGCTGAAAAGGAGAGACCTCCATGCCCTCCGTAGAGGGTGGTCTGTTTGGCCAGCAAGGGCCAACGGCCCAAGACAAGCTTGTAAAGGGGAGACCTGCACCCTTCTTACAGGGAGAGGTCAATGGCCCAGGGCATTTGAAAGGCTGAGTCCTAAAGAGTAGAAACCCAGAGGGACCTCAACCCTTGTTAAAGGGTGGTCGCTCAGCTACAGGCACAAAAAGGCTCCCTTGGTTGAAGAGTCAGAGGGATAAGACCTTACACCCCGGTTACAGGGCAGTCATTTTGCCTGTCGTTTCAAAGTGAGCTGTGGCTAAATAAGCTTGGCAACGGAGACCCAATCCCTCCTTGCAGGGTGGTCCTTAAGCCAAGGACATTACAATGGGCCAGAGCCTAGAGCCTAGCTGAAGAAGCTAGACCTCCATTCCCTCTGTAGAGGGTGGTCTGTTTGCCCAGCAAGTGCCAGCGGCCCAAGACTAGCTAGAAAGGGGAGACCTGCACCCTTCTTACAGGGAGAGGTCAGTGGCACAGGTGCATTTGAAAGGCTGAGTCCTAAAGAGCCGAAAGCCATAGAGACCTGAACCCTTCTTAAAGGGTGGTCGCTCAGTCTCAGGTATGGAATGGACCCCTGAAGGCATTCTCTTGGCAAGGAGTGGACCTCGATCCCCGTTTACAGGGAGGTCCTTTCCCCTGGTACCTCGAGGGGAATTAAGTCTATTTGGGGAAGTGTCAATCCCGAGCCCTCATTGCAGGGAGGGCCACGTGTGCAACGTGTGCGTCGTATTTGACTGGCCTTTTCTTCTCTCTTTTGCAGTTTCTTTTGGTGCTTCTGTCATCTTGTCCAGTTTGTCCTTTAAGTTGCTAGAATGAAAGAGAGAGAGAGAGAGCGGTGAAGCGGGTTAGATGTGGGCTCAGTGGACACCACGCTTACAAGGTAAACTCAGATTACATGGACGAGTACTCGCCCCTCCTTGAAATTACCCCAACTCCTGGTTGTCGGCGCCGATCGGTAGCAGGAGGCAGGAGAGCTTGCAGCAGAACTGAGGGCCAGCTGGATGCAGAGGATGCTGGGCTTTGAGTTGGCTGAGAGTGTGAGGGGGGCTCCCGGGCACGGGACAGCTAGAAGGACAAACCTTAACCCCCTCAAGAGGCTGGTTGCAATAACTAGCTTTGAAATGGGACTAGATTATCCTGGGAAAGCGAGGGAAACACCTGCAGCCTAGTTAGAGGGAGCTCTCTTTGAACTGTGGAGATTTCGTGGCTTTTTTGAAAAAAGGGTGGAATTTTTCACGGCCTCCGCCATCCCCTTACAGCCGCCCCTTCGCCACACCATGTGACATCTGACCCGGCCAGGAAATACACAGGTCAGAAATGAGATTTCACTGCAAAGCTCCAAAAAGCCAAGTCGAAATGGTTCTACGGGCATGTACTGTGACTAACAGCAATAGAATCTCAAGCCTTCTTGTGCCAGGGGCACAAAAAGGCCCCCCCCAGCTTAAGAGTGAGAGAGATGAGACCTTACACCCTGCTTACAGGGCAGTCATTTTGCCTGGCCTATCAAAGTGCCCTGTGGCTTAACAAGCATGTCAAAGGAGACCCAAACCCTGCTTACAGGGTGGTCCTGAAGCAGGGGGCAGTACAATGGGCCGGAGTCAGAAGCACTGAAAAGGAGAGCCGTCCGTTCCCTCAGTAGAGGGTGGTGTCTTTGGCCAGCAAGTGCCAGCGGCCCAGGACCAGCTAGAAAGCGGAGACCCGAACCCTCCTTACAGGGAGAGGTCAATGGCCCAGGGCATTTGAAAAGCGAGGTCCTAAAGAGGAGAAAGCCAGAGAGACCTGAACCCTTCTTAAAGGGTGGTCACTCAGGCAGAGGCACAAAAAAGGCTCCCCTAGTTTAGGAAGGAGAAGGAGAAGACTTTGCACCCTGGTTACAGGGCCGTCATTTTGCCTGGCACGCCCGAGTGCCCTGTGGCTTAATAAGCATGGCCAAGGAGACCCAGACCCTGCTTACAGGGTGGTCCCTAAGCTAGGGCGGTTCCAACGAGCCAGAGCCCAGAGGGCTGAAAAGGAGAGACCTCCATTCCCTCACTAGAGGGTGGTCTCTTTGCCCAGGCCAGATACTTTGGCATTAAGAGGCCCAATGTAGAGAGGAGGAAAAGGAAACAAACCTGAACCCTGAGTACAGGGCGGTCACCCTTTCTTTACTAAAATACTCCTCCTTGAAACAAGGGGGGAGAAGTCCCAGATGTGAAAAGATCTGGAAATGAACGGGTAGGTGAGGAATCCTGCTGAGTCTCCCATTACCATTAAGTGCACCATCCTCAGCAACGCCCTTCCCGACTTACCTTTCCACCCCACCAAGAAAAGGACAACTCTGTGCCCCCTGAACTTTACCGAAAAAGACACCCCTTGCTCGTGACCCAGTTCTGTTAATAGGTTAGTGCACCCACGTGCAGGATCTGAATACCACGACATTTACCTACACCACCTGAGCGTCAAGACATTTCAGAAAGGACAACCACACCAAACATTTCAAAGCTAGCTCTTGGGAAACTCCTCTGTCCGTCACCAAAGAGACAAAAGGCCTGCAATTCAGACACACGATACGGAGCTCTCCGAATCTGCACAATGAACACTAATACATCAGGCAGCGTCTTTCTCCAGCAGAATAAAGCAAGGGGTCAAAGCTGAGGTTGGCTGGGCAGTGTAAGTAGGGCAGGGCAAGAGGAAATGAGGAAGGATTCCATGGCTGTGAGGATCTGAAAGGAGGCCCCACCTCACCTGTTCATTTCCAGACTTTGTGAAATTTGGATTGTTGGCTTTTTGGGAAAAAAGGGTGGAATTTTTCACGGCCTCCACCGTCCCCTTACAGCCGCCCCTTCGCCACACCGCGTTACATCTGACCCGGAGAGGAAATACACAGGTCAGAAAGAAGATTTCCCTTCAATGCTCAAAAAAGCCAAGTCGAAATCATTCCAAGGGAATTTACCGTGACTACCGAAAAATAGACTCTTAAAGAGCGGTCACTCAGCCAGAGGCACGAAAAAGCCCCCCCCTAGTTTAAGAATGAGAGGGATTAGACCTTACACCCTGGTTACAGGGCAGTCATTTTGCCCGGCGCTTCCAAGTGAGCTGTGGCTAAATCAGCTTGGCAACGGAGACCCAATCCCTCCTTACAGGGTGGTCCTTAAGCCAGAGGCATTCCAATGGGCCAGAGCCAAGAGGGCTGAAAAGGAGAGACCTCCATGCCCTCCGTAGAGGGTGGTCTGTTTGGCCAGCAAGGGCCAACGGCCCAAGACAAGCTTGTAAAGGGGAGACCTGCACCCTTCTTACAGGGAGAGGTCAATGGCCCAGGGCATTTGAAAGGCTGAGTCCTAAAGAGTAGAAACCCAGAGGGACCTCAACCCTTGTTAAAGGGTGGTCGCTCAGCTACAGGCACAAAAAGGCTCCCTTGGTTGAAGAGTCAGAGGGATAAGACCTTACACCCCGGTTACAGGGCAGTCATTTTGCCTGTCGTTTCAAAGTGAGCTGTGGCTAAATAAGCTTGGCAACGGAGACCCAATCCCTCCTTGCAGGGTGGTCCTTAAGCCAAGGACATTACAATGGGCCAGAGCCTAGAGCCTAGCTGAAGAAGCTAGACCTCCATTCCCTCTGTAGAGGGTGGTCTGTTTGCCCAGCAAGTGCCAGCGGCCCAAGACTAGCTAGAAAGGGGAGACCTGCACCCTTCTTACAGGGAGAGGTCAGTGGCACAGGTGCATTTGAAAGGCTGAGTCCTAAAGAGCCGAAAGCCATAGAGACCTGAACCCTTCTTAAAGGGTGGTCGCTCAGTCTCAGGTATGGAATGGACCCCTGAAGGCATTCTCTTGGCAAGGAGTGGACCTCGATCCCCGTTTACAGGGAGGTCCTTTCCCCTGGTACCTCGAGGGGAATTAAGTCTATTTGGGGAAGTGTCAATCCCGAGCCCTCATTGCAGGGAGGGCCACGTGTGCAACGTGTGCGTCGTATTTGACTGGCCTTTTCTTCTCTCTTTTGCAGTTTCTTTTGGTGCTTCTGTCATCTTGTCCAGTTTGTCCTTTAAGTTGCTAGAATGAAAGAGAGAGAGAGAGAGCGGTGAAGCGGGTTAGATGTGGGCTCAGTGGACACCACGCTTACAAGGTAAACTCAGATTACATGGACGAGGTACTCGCCCCTCCTTGAAATTACCCCAACTCCTGGTTGTCGGCGCCGATCGGTAGCAGGAGGCAGGAGAGCTTGCAGCAGAACTGAGGGCCAGCTGGATGCAGAGGATGCTGGGCTTTGAGTTGGCTGAGAGTGTGAGGGGGGCTCCCGGGCACGGGACAGCTAGAAGGACAAACCTTAACCCCCTCAAGAGGCTGGTTGCAATAACTAGCTTTGAAATGGGACTAGATTATCCTGGGAAAGCGAGGGAAACACCTGCAGCCTAGTTAGAGGGAGCTCTCTTTGAACTGTGGAGATTTCGTGGCTTTTTTGAAAAAAGGGTGGAATTTTTCACGGCCTCCGCCATCCCCTTACAGCCGCCCCTTCGCCACACCATGTGACATCTGACCCGGCCAGGAAATACACAGGTCAGAAATGAGATTTCACTGCAAAGCTCCAAAAAGCCAAGTCGAAATGGTTCTACGGGCATGTACTGTGACTAACAGCAATAGAATCTCAAGCCTTCTTGTGCCAGGGGCACAAAAAGGCCCCCCCCAGCTTAAGAGTGAGAGAGATGAGACCTTACACCCTGCTTACAGGGCAGTCATTTTGCCTGGCCTATCAAAGTGCCCTGTGGCTTAACAAGCATGTCAAAGGAGACCCAAACCCTGCTTACAGGGTGGTCCTGAAGCAGGGGGCAGTACAATGGGCCGGAGTCAGAAGCACTGAAAAGGAGAGCCGTCCGTTCCCTCAGTAGAGGGTGGTGTCTTTGGCCAGCAAGTGCCAGCGGCCCAGGACCAGCTAGAAAGCGGAGACCCGAACCCTCCTTACAGGGAGAGGTCAATGGCCCAGGGCATTTGAAAAGCGAGGTCCTAAAGAGGAGAAAGCCAGAGAGACCTGAACCCTTCTTAAAGGGTGG
>NW_027133593.1:0-9352 GCF_026122565.2 Emydura macquarii macquarii
TCGGCAATCTGGAAGCTTCTGTGGAGGGTGGAAGTGTGTTCAATGGAGAGAGGGCACAGAGACGAGTTCATAAAGGGTTTGCTAGATCCACTTCTGGATGGATCCTTTCCTGACCCCTCTCAGGGCTGACAGTTAGTACCCCCACAGACTCCCATAATGTGTCAGTCGGCACTATGGAAGCTTCTGTGGTGGGTGAAAGTGTGTTCAATGGAGAGAGGGCACAGAGATGAGTTCATAGAGGAGTTACTTGACCCACTTCTGGATGGGTCATTTCCTGACCCCCCCCCATGGATGACATTTAGAACCCCCATAGACTCCCATGATGTGTCAGTTGGCACTCTGGAAGCTTCTGTGAAGGGTGAAAGCGTGTTCAATGGAGAGTGGGCAACTTATTTGGTAGCTGGATTGAAGTGGCAGAAGTTATAATTAGTCTCTGTAGACAGATTATCCCAGCTCAGTCATAACATACCATGATTTGCAGTCACCTTTGGGGTTAATTAAAATGCAGGTGTTCTAATGAATGCCCAGGGGGGCCCTTATCACTGCGCTGGGTAGCAGTGCCAGCGTTACTCTTGGCTGGCACCAGCTGAGTTCCATGTGTCATTGCCATGAACAGCAGGGCTGGAGCTGCATTTTACTCTTCTTACTTGTATTCTCACTGTTCCTATCAGAGGCAGCTGGGACCTGCTGATGGTGGGCAGAAGGCACGGTTCAAAGACACGCACATGCTCTGCTCTTAGCTGCCCCTCCCTGCAGCTCCCACAGCAAAGTGTTTGCTTCTCCATCTCCCCATGGCCATAGCTTGCAGCCTGCTCCAGGAGTCTCTGGAGAGGGAAGGCGCCTGGCCAGCAAACCCTGGCAGAAATCTGCACGGTCACCTGACCCCTTGTGCCCCAACCCTGGGTCGCCTCTGATTCTTATCATTGGTATTATGGTCAGACCTACAGACTGGAACTCAGATGTGGGCCTTTTTCTGCTGGGTGTTGCGCAAACACATAGTAAGAGGCTGTCACTGTCTGAAATGGACACACATTTAATGGATGAGAGAAACAAAGGATTTAATGATCCCCATTTAACAGATGGGGAAACTTAGGCACAAAGCAATTCAGTGAGTTACTCAAGGTCAAATAGGGAATCTTCCACAGAACCTGTACTTGAACCCAGATCTCCTGTGTTCCACTCATTTGTCCTAGCCACAAGATAATGCTTTGCAAATAATTCCCATGGCTCTTTAAATGTAGGTACATTGAACTGATACAGTCCTCAGTTACTAAATGCTATAGCCACCTCCCCTCCCCCCTTCTCCCTCAGGAGCCATCCAGTGCCCAGGGCCTGGAGGTCAGTTGAGCTTCCCCATTGTCCATCAGAAGTTACAGCCGCTTTTAGAGTCAATGTCCACAGCTGTGCACCTCTCTTCCATTCCAAGTTCTCTTTGCTCAGTTGCCCTGTTCTGGGTTTGTGGCTCTTTGGAAATTGGTTTCCTGGACAACAGCAAAGAAACAACAGAGAAAATTCAGGTTGAGCCCCAGCTGTACAAAGGGGTCCTGCAATGCAGGGGGTGGTGTACGCAACTCAGGAGGGCGCTCCTCCCTCAGTCAGCACTGTTTTTTAATGCTGGGATGTTGTGGTAGTGTGGACTGTCCTGCAGGGAAAAGGGCAAGTGGCATGGCTCACATTATCTGCCTCAGTTTCCTTTCCCTTTTTTATTTTAATTGTTTTTTTATTTATGGGCAAAATCCCACTTCCTAAGAGCTGATGACAATTCACAAAAATATTATTTTTCTTTTGTAGAAGACCATTAGAGGGTAATGGGCACTGCACCCACACCGGTGAGAGACAGACCCTGCCCCAGAGAGCTTACAAGAGAAATGGGTGGGAGAAAACTGATTTGTACCACAGTGCATCAGATGGAGAACTGAGCCCCAGAGAGATTAAGTCACTTCTCTAACTTCTGATATAACACTTCCAGTTTAGGTTGGAAATTTCAAAGGGGCCTGAAGGGAACTAGTTTTCCAATTGCCGCAGACTTTTAATTTCCTTGGGTGCTTTGGAAATCACAGCCTCAAAGCCCAACTCTTTTTCCGTTTTTTCTTGCTGTTTTGTTAAATTTCACTTTTTATTTTCCAGTCTCATAAATGGGTCCAGTCCTCTCCACACACTGGTTTCCAGCTGAGGATGGGAAACAGGAAGAAATCCTCTTTTGAGTCCCAGGTTTTGGTTTCATACACATTGAATGTTGCTCAAAATTCAAGTGCAATGGATGCAGGAGACACAATACATACGTAGCACAAGCCCAAAACACAGTGCAGGTGATGAGTGTAGAGTTCTCACCTCCATTAAACCTTCTGTTAGCTTTTTTCTTCCTTTTTTCTTTATCTATCTAGCTCTGTCTGAGTACAGGGTAAAATGTACAAAACCACCCAAGTGACTTAGGAAAGTAAGTCTCATTTTCAAAAGCCATTAAGGAGCCGAGTTCTCACTGCCATTCAGTGGGACATAGGCTCCCAACGGCCAGATTTTCAAAGGTGCAGATAGACACGTAGTGGGATTTTCAAAGGGATCTTAGTGTTTAGGCTCAGAGTTTTGTTACAGTTCAGGGCAACTGCACCTGCATTTTCCCTTAGTGGTCCAGCAAGGGCCAACACTCCCAGCTTCCAGCTCCCTGTCCGTTGCCTTTCTTGGGTGGAAACCCACATCTCTCTCCTTGCTGACTGGGGTCTTCACAACAACACACACACAGCTGCGCTTTTAATACAATGGACCTCCAAGGTATTAAAGCTCATGCAGTGAGGTTTATCCAGAATATTGCAGGAAATGGCTGTCTGTCCCCCTTTTAACAATCTGGCCCCAGACATCTAACTCTGGTTGATTTCAAGGCGGGTTAGGTGCCTACGTGCTCCTGAAAATCCTGCTAGGTGTCTAAATATCCTCTGGCTTAACGTCTAGATTTACAAAGGGGTTTATGTGCCTGGTGGAATTTACTAAGGCTTTTAAATAGGTCAGGTGCTCAACTCCCATTGAAACTAAATGGTAGGTTGGTGGCTGACTCACTCAAGGTGCTCTTCAAAACCCTATTAGGTGACAAAATGCCTTTGAAATCTGGTCCTCAGAAGCCTCAATCCCAGGGCCTTTCAGTGAGATTTAGGCCTGGTCTACACTTACCTTAAAATTTGGCGGCAGTCGACAGGAGTTACACAAGCTACGCAAAGTAGATTGTATAACTCCTGTCGACTTCTTAACTTCTGTTGTGTGCAGTCTTCACTGCGCCACAGTACTTGAAGGGATCGTTTTCACAAGTCAACTTCCACATCGATTGAGCGGGTCCTCACTGACCACACAATCGATCCGGGAAGATCGATTTGATGGCGGCGAATGTGCCGCTGTCAGTGAAGATGTACATTAGGTTGTTAAATGCCTCCATCACTTCTGATGGGGCTGGGGTTGGTCCTGCTTTGAGCAGGGGGCTGGACTAGACGACCTCCTGAGGTCCCTTCCAACCGTGTTCTTCTATAATTCTATGAAAATGGGATTTACATTCCTAAATCACTGAGGTGGTTTTGAAAATTTTACCACAAATCCACTGATCTTCAGGACATGCTGAAAACCCAGCTGTTCTCCCAGGATCGTTAGGCAGTTCACTAGCACAGCTTCCTGCTGACATGTGGTTTGTGCCAGATGAAGAAGACAATTTTTTTCTTCCCTTTCTTGAGTTTGCAGAAGATGCTGCCCTAGCTTCTGTAGATTTGTGCAATGAGGCTGAGACTTTCAAAGTCAGCTATGAGATTTGGATCTCCAATTCCTATTAATTTTAATGCAGACTGAGAGTGCCTATTCTTTAGGCAGCTTTCAACATGTCAGCCTTAAAGCATGTCCAAGACAGCTAGATGCTTTTAGCAGCACTTTTATGCTTTGTAGAGCTCCAGATAGTCAGGTGAGGCTGTATGGGGAAGGAGAGAGAGAAACTCTCACATAAGCCACATAAGAGCCATGCGGATGAATTTGTAGACATTTTTCAATGCTCACCCACATGCTACTTCTTGAGATGCAGCACATCAACGTTCAGTCGTCTAACCCCCTCTCAGTTTCCTCAGAGCCCGTTTTACATCCTTGTTCCTCAGTGAGTAGATGACCGGGTTCAGCATGGGCGCTACCACATCGGCAGAGATCTGCAAAGCGGTCGCCACCACTCTGCTCAGCTGTGGCTGCGTGTAGACCACGGCACAGGGCCCAAAGAACAGCGTCACCACCGTCAGATGTGAGGCGCAAGTGGAGGCTGCTTTGCGTCGCCCTTCGGCTGAGTTCATCTTCAGGATGGAGTAGACGATGCGGACGTAGGACATGAGGATGAGGAGGAAGCAGGTCATGGGCACGACGACAATATTGGCGAAGCTCATGGTCTCGATGATGTACGTGTCCGCGCAGGCCAGCTTGGTCACCGGGAAGATGTCACAGAAGTAATAGTCCACCGCACTGGGCCCACAGTAGGGCAGCGTGAAGGTCAGGCTGGTGAGAATGGTGGCCTGAAAGGAGCTGGTGACCCAGGTGCCAGCAGCCAGGATGGCGCACACCTTCCAGTTCATGATGATCAGGTAGTGCAGCGGGTGGCAGATGGCCACGTACCTGTCAAAGGCCATGACTGTGCAGAGCAGTTCCTCGGTGCCGCCTAGGAAGTGGAAGAAGAAGACCTGGGACATGCAGCCGCCCAGCGAGATGGTTCTACTCTTGGTCCAGAGACTGACCAGCAATTTAGGGATGGTGACGGAGGCAAATGCAAGGTCCACCACAGAGAGATTGCAGAGGAAGAAGTACATGGGGGTGTGCAGGCGGGAGTCAGCGAGGATGGCTGATGAGATGAGCAGGTTGCCCAGGAGGGTGCAGAGGTAGAAAGTTAAGAAGCTGATGAAGAGGATGGTCTCATGGCCTTTGGTGTTGGGGATCCCTAACAGAATGAATTCCGACACCATAGTGCGATTCTCCATTTCCATGTGAGACAGGGTCATTCCTGGAAGCACAGAGAGAAGGCAGCCAGATTAGCAATCTCAAATAAATTATGGTTTGTTTATTCCGTAGCACACTTCAACTTAATCTGACAAGGGTAAATCTTTCTAGCCATCATAAATTTGTTGAAAGTGAGTGGAGAATTAGGACTCTAATATTTCATTGATTCTATTTGATGCTACTCAATTGAATTTTCCTTTTTTTTTCCCATTCAACCATCTTCTATCTATTCAGTTCTTATAGATCATACTAGGAAGAAGTACATGAGGGTGTGCAGGTGGGAGTCAGTGAGGATGGCTGATAAGATGAGCAGGCTGCCCAGGAGGGTGCAGAGATAGAAAGCTAAGAAGACGATGAAGATGATGGTCTGAAGGCTGTCAGTGTTGGGGATTCCTAAAAGGATGAAATGAGTCACCACAGTGCGGTTGACCAACCCCACAATGGACTTAATTCTGGGGTAGGGGAGAGAAATAATGCCAACGAGTTAGTGAAACAAAAAAACATAACATCCTTTTTATACTTTCTATGCTCACCAGTCCTTCCACTGCCGCCGCTTTACTGCATGTCACCCCATTACTGCCTTTCCTTCGTAGTAGTTTATATTTACATCATTCTCATGGCTGTTGGGATCAAGTCCTCACTATGCAGTGCAGAACTCAGAAAGAGAAAATGTCTGCCTTCAAGATCTTACAATCCAAAGACAAACAGACCAAGGGGATGTCCTACTCCATTCTACTCTATTCCAGTTTCTTCTCTTCTCTCCTCTCCTGTTCTAATTTCTTCACCTCTATTCTATGCAGGCTGTTACCCATCTTTATCACCACAGCATCTTAGATTCTTCCAGTGGTGGATTAGGGGATGTGACCAATGTTTGTCATATGTGGTTTGTTCTTTCACTCATCCTCTCTGTAGAGGGATTATTGTGTGTGCAGTGGAGTACTTTGTTTTGGCCGGGATTCATTTTTATCAGTGTAGGTGCTGCTCTGTGTTTGTGTTAAAGGAGAGGGTGAGGGTGCAACATACGAACAAATGAATCCGGTGAAGAATTGTCCCAGCTTTGTTAATGATAAGAATTGTTTGGCGGTTTATGTGCGGGTAAAAGAGACAGGGAAAAGGAAAAAAGTAGAATAGGGACAGCTTGTCATCTGCTCAGCCATGATCAGCAGGCTGTGTTCTGTGAATATCAATAATTATCATAATATCATTGTGTAAAAATCTAAGGTCAGATTTGAAGGACACTAATGAAGTGTCTATTTGCATTTTCTTAGGGAGCTTTCCCCATGCATGAGAGGTGCTGTTGGAAGAGAGAAGGGGCCGTGTTGCGTTATCACCTACAGGCTACACTACAGAGCTTACAGCAGTGTCTCTTTAGCACTGCTAGTACAGACAGGCTAAGCCAATGGGACAACGCTCTACCGTCATGTTAAATACTCCAGCCCCGGCGAGCAGCAGTTGCTATGTCAGTGGGAGAAGCTCTCCCATCAACACAGAGTTGTCCACACCAACGCTTAGGTCAGTGTAACTTATGCTGGCTTATTCAGTCCCCTGAATAACGTAATTTATACCATCCTTAGCTGTGGTGTGTACATAGCCACACAGAGATTAACAGAGAGAGGGAGATAAATGATACACAGCCACAAGAGAGACAGGCAGACAGGTACTACAGAGAGACACAGGGAAAGATGGATGGACGGATTTTTCTGTAAAGAAAATATTTGGGTGACATCGTCTTTGAGTGAGGTGGAGACTGACAGATTTCAAGACAGGAAGAGACTGAGGGACAGAGAAAATCTTTACCAGACCAGATGTCTTACACTGGCTGCATTGGGAAAGGACGATCCAGCTGAATGGAATTTTCCTCTTCCCCCTGACCGTGACCCCTTTGTAGAAGCGTCCAGATTTTTATCCAAAACAGCACATCATACAGGAGAGGTGCCGGGTCTGTGCTTTTGTTATCCAGCCTGCAGACCTCATCGTCTCCGAAGGTAGCCAGGGATGTCCACAACCTATCACCACAGGCTGCTGCAGAGCCCCAGAGCTTTTTCACAGCTTCCCACAGCCTTTAGACTGTCCATGGTCTTTAAATCACCCAAGGTCCCTTTGGGATCCGGTCTCTCAATCCCCTCCAGGCTCCTGGTCTGAGTCCTCAGCAGAGTCACCAATTAACTAAGATTTTGCATCATTTAAGAGGACACTCACAGACCCTCAGAACCAGCTGCTCAGCTGGCATAAATAAAGGTAGCAGTAATAACCTGAAAGGGCTGGATCCTCATTTCCACCAGGCTGCAGTTTCTCCTCTCACTCGGCATGACCTGAATCCTGAGTAACTCCATTGGGTTCAATGGGGCTGATTCCCCTCTGTCACTCACCCTGGTGGAGTAAATCCAGACTAAGTCCATTGGACTCAAAGGAGCTATGTAGATTTACACCAGCTGAGAATATAACCCATAAATGATGAGGGGACATGGGATGTCAATTCTCATCTAGTCTCTCCTGCTGTGTAACACAAGCCAGCGAATTCCACCCAGGAGTGTGAAATGGAAGTGAACTGGGCCTGGTGTTCAGCTAGTGGTCTCTGTCGCCAACAGAGCTTTCTCCTTGGTTTGAATTAGCCGCTGCTCTTGTGCCCCCTTCTGTCTCTTTGTGCACCTGGATGTATTCATGCAGTTGTGTGATTATCTGTGAGGGTGAAAGTCAGCGCTGTGCGGATGGACAGCATAGGTCCCGTGCACCACTTGGGATCACCTTTTGCTATCCCGTACAGACTTGCGGTATTGCGGTCCCTAGCAACTCCAGGAAGATCATGGCCCCAATGTTCTGGGTGCAGCTCAGACACAGCGTGAGACAGTCCCTGCCTTTGAGAGTTCACAAACATAGGAAGGGTTACCAGCCCATTTTACAAGGGGGAACTGAGGCACAGAGATTAGAGAGTGAGATTTTCAAAGAAGCTGGACTCCCAAAACTCATTCTAGTGCAGTGGGCTTTGGGCTCCTAACTCCTGTTGGCTTTCTTGAAAATCTCAGACTGATTGAATTGTCTGTGGTCACAAAAGGAGTGTGTGGAAGAGCCGGGAATGTGACCCAGCGGTCTAGGATTCCAGTCTGAGCATTACCCCCAACACCATCCCTTCTCTTTCCACTGGGATGAACATCACTCTGTGTCTTTCTGGGTCCCAGCATGTTCTCTTACCCAGCCCTTTGCACAACCAGTGTTCATGCAGGGAAAGGATCTTTAGAGAATTAAGGTTCATTTAACTTATAAAAGCTGCTCCTTCACTAGCCTGGTAAGTCTCGTCTTGCACCTCTGCTGTGCCTCAATGCTAAAGGCTTAGCAGTGGTTAGCTACATCCCTGGCATGCCCTATAACCTAAACCAGGCCATAGACCCCACACACAGAGGGTGTGACAGAGCCAGGGAAGCAGGGACATGTTAGAGGTTTGTCAGCACTGATCCGTTTGCTGCTGCCATAGCAGAGCAGTGTCAGTAAGGCCCTTTGCAATTCTTTTCATCGCTGTCATTTCTTGCTGTTCCTGTGGTGGGCATCTTATTTGGGAGCCGGACTGAAGTGGCAGAAAGTAGAAGTTATAATTAGTCTCTGTAGACAGATTATCCCAGCTCAGTCATAACATACCATGTTGTGGAATGGCCTTTGGGGTTAATTAAAATGCAGGTGTCCTAATGAATACCCAGGGGGGCCCTTATCACTGGGCTGGGTAGCAGCTCCCCAGTTACTCTTGGCTGGCACCAGCTGAGTTCCATGTGTCATTGCCAGGAACAGCAGGGCTGAGCTCCATTTTACTCTTTTTACTTGTATTCTCACTGTTCTTATCAGAGGCGGCTGGGACCTGCTGATGGTGGGCAGAGGCATAGTTTTAAGACACGCACACGCTCTGCTCGCAGCTGCCCCTCCCTGCAGCTCCCACAACAAAGTGTTCACTTCTCCGTCTCCCCAAGGCTGCACCTTGCAGCCTGCTCCAGGAGTCTCTGGAGAGGGAAGGGGCCTCACCAGCAAACCCTGGCAGAAATCTGCACAGTCACCTGACCCCTTGTGCCCCCACCCTGGGTCGCCTCTGATTCTTACCATTGGTATTATGGTCGGACCTACAGACTGGAACTCAGATGTGGGCCCCTTTCTGCTGGGTGTTGCACGAACACATAGTATGAGACTGTCACTGTCTGAAATGGATACACATTTAATGGATGAGAGAAACAAAGGATTTAATGATCCCCATTTAACAGATGGGGAAACTTAGGCACAAAGCAATTCAGTGAGTTACTCAAGGTCAAATAGGGAATCTTCCACAGAACCTGTACTTGAACCCAGATCTCCTGTGTCCCACTCCTTTGTCCTAGCC
>NW_027133594.1:0-94899 GCF_026122565.2 Emydura macquarii macquarii
AGCCCCATCTCGGACCACCCCAAGCGTCAATACAACCTAAGACCTCGAAAAGCCATAAAATACTCTGGGACAGTAACATGAAATCGGTGGTAGTTATTTGGTCACTAATCTTTTCATTTGCCTTGTCAGACTGGGACTCTAACCTCCTTGTGAAATTATCCCAATCTATTGCTGATCGAATTAACCACAGTAATTCCTGGATCTGTACTTATGGACCAGCTCATCCAAAACAAGGTATTCCACTGGTGGCCATACCTGCACCACTAAACATATGGGCCCTAGAGGAAAATAGCATCCTTCTCATGTTACAATCTAAAAACCTGTCAGAATTAGGAAGAGCCCCTGTTCGTATTCTTAGATGGAAAACAGTCCTCCGGGTCGAAGCAACCTTTTGCTATCGCCGAAATAACACCCATGGCAACGGTACCTTTATCGGACATTACCCGTCTTGCCAAAGTATTCTAGATTATAAACCCGGAACTAACCATGGAATCTTATTGGGAAATGCAATCCCTAGCCACTGTAGTCGCCCTAATCAAACGGAATATACCATCATCCAAGGCAGCTCTAATTACACAATATGGGATACCGGTGTATTCCTTCAATCCAATAGTTCTCACTGTGAAAACACTCCCAAAATCCCACAGTCCACTCCATCTTTTGTTATGTATTTAGCCGAAAGATGTAGATTCAATAACAGCACCCATTACGCGTATCCCGCCATAGAGGCCCCAGGAATGTTCTGGCTATGTGGGAAATGGGCTTACAAAATTTTGCCTTGGAAGTGGGTAGGAACGTGCACCATAGAGCAAGTCATCCCAGGGTTTGAAATCCACAATGAGTTACCTAACATACAGATCCGAAATTTAGTCCCTCGCAATAAACGGTCAGAAAATCCACTGGTAGCTCGCCACTCTGGCTTTCACCAGTTTGTCAGAGCCCTTTTTCCTTCATTAGGAGTGGCTGAATTGGAACAGGCTGTAGTCAACCTTTCCTCCACCATAGAGGCTATGGGAAATGTTACTATGGATGCTGTCCTAACCTTACAAGAAGAAGTCACCCAACTGTCTCAAGTCGTTACCCAAAATAGCATGGCCTGAGATTTTCTTTTAGCCTCCAAGGCGGAGTATGTGCCCTAGTAAACTCAAGTTGTTGTATGTATGTAAACCAAGATAAAAAGATTGAGATGGATATTCACAAAATTCAGTCTCAGCTTAAAATAGTGCACCAGGTAGCCTCAGAAAACATTAATTGGGGCTTTGAAGAAATTTGGTCTAAATTGACCTCCTGGCTACCTGACATAGGAAATTTAGGAAGAAAAATTGTGTATGGTATTATTTCAATCATAATAATTATTTTTTTATATATATTGTTGTAATATTATTACAGTATTGTTTAAAGTTACATATAAAACAGCTTACCCGAACTCCTAAACCGAAATTAAACTCCGAAACCCGAAAAGAGATGTACCTGCTGTATTCAGAACTATTCCAAAAGGAAGAAGAAAACAACAAAGAAATACAGCAGCTAAAGGACATTTCTATTTCGCTGTAAAAGTTCAAAACCCTCCAAGGAGATTTTACATTCTGACAGCGTGTATTGCCTGTTAATCTCCTTTAATGTAATATAACCTAAATATGTACATCGTTTTAATGTTTTGCCAGGTAATAATGTGTAACCTTACGTTATCCCAGTCTCCCCTCGACAAACCATGCCTGTAGTTTTGGGTACAATTGTCCAAGCAGACAACCGCCTCCCTTGCCTCCCCGTAGCATGCCCAGTGGATAAGGCCTCAGACCAACCTGGAGCCAGGGCCTCCTGGACCTAAGCCCCACTGGTCAGTGTGTGGGAAGAGTAGGTGCCTGGACTTCTCTTTAGATGAGAGTAAGGGTGTGTGGAAAAGTATACAATTTGTAGCAGGACAAGTATTGAAACCTGAACTACAGAAAATGGTTTCGTGGAACAGGCAAACCTAAGTGTGTTTAGCAAAAGTTTTTTTGTTTCAGTTTTGTTGTAATTCCCCCCCAATAGTAATGGATAAGAGAGGCCACAGATGCTTATGCCATTTCAAATCAAAGTCTTTTTATGTTGTACTGGAAGTACAAAAGGGAGGATTGTGGAATCAAAGAATTAATCATAGAATTGATTATAGAAGGCCTGGCCTGAAAGTGGGTAGCCTGAACTGTGGTGGAAGCCCTCAGGTTAAGTCATTGACAGGATGCCCCAAACTGAGACTGAGATAAATATGCTAAAATCCCATAGGATGTCTCAGAACCACCATTTAAATGCAAACTCCTTTTGGGAAACTCTAGCCCTTTTGATGTCTGTAAACCGACATCTCCTGTTCTGATAAGTATTGGTACGTGCCCCCCTGTCTTCCTGGCCCCATAGGAAGTTACTCCATACAAATTAGCATTTTAACATGTATTGTGTAGTCACCCATCTTCGAGTGATAGACAGGGTACCTGATAACCACATTATATAATCAAGTAACTCTTTGGTCTTTCCTGTGAAAACATCTGGTGTACCCCATTGTATATATAATTGTCTTTCCTGTCAAGTATAAACTGTTAGTCAAATTCCACTATACGATCACATGTAAATGAACTTAAGCAACCCCTATATAAACCTTTTGTTTCTGGTAGCCAGGGAAAGTACCAATGATCAGCATCTAGACATGCTGCCTGGGCTTCCCTCTAGCTAAAGTACTTTGTATGTGTGTGTGTGTGTGTGTGTCACAATTAAAGCTGCACTCTATCCAACTCTAATGTATAGCAAAGTGATTCTTTCCTCGACAATATTAACCACTTTGAACATCTTCATTGTTGTTGTACAAAATCCAAGATAAAGACATACGTTTTATCTACAGTAGTGAGGGAACTCAACAATAGAGTCATTTGGGAGCCTGTATGTATTTAAAAAGAGGCTGTTTCCTTTTCTTTTAAGTGTTTGGACAAACAAAGCACTATTCCAGTGTCTCCCACTCCTCAGATACCCCAGGATGTTTGGAGAGGTTAGCTCCAAATGTTCAAACTTGGGTAATAGAAGTTGGGCACCTAAATCCATATTTAGGCATCTAGTTAAAAGTGGCCTGACTTTTCAAAAGCAGTTCCTCAGTACTGTCAACTATAAATGGTCAAAAAGTCATGAGTCAGGTTCCCAAAAATCATGAGATTTTAAAGAAGAAATACATCTGTGATTCTTATTTGCCTTTTGGTTTTCTGAGTCTTTAGGCTTCACTGCAGTCCTGTTTTCAGGCTGTTCTCCACAACCATGAGGGCAAAAACCCAGGAACGTTTTTTATAAATGGAAGCTGGGATTCTCCTGTAACTTCAGGACTCCAGGAGCTGAGGCGATAAGAAAAACACCAAATCCATGAGACTCACTATAAAAGCTCTAGAGATGGCAATGCTAGTTCCCACTGACTTCCTAGTGATTTGTAAGTGCTCAGCAACTTTGCAAACCAGGGCACTTCTATTTAGGTGCCTAACTCTTAGCATCCATGTCTGAACATTTTGGCCTAAATACCTGAAAGTGATAAATCTGAGTAAATTAGATCAGAACATTTTACAGTTCATTGCAGAATTAGATCATCTATATTGTTAATGTTCTCTTTTGCTGGACGTTTACTAGGCATTTATTTTAAGTGCAAGTCTTTTTGCTGCACTGTTTGTTATAATACTATAGGGGGGGAAAACAGTCATGTTTCTTTAAACAGGGAAGGGGCGGAGAAACGAAGCTAGTTCTGAACTGAGAGACAGAGGAAATGGGAAAGGAAGCCCTGCCCCGATTACATTTAGACAGTGAAGCTCCTTGAATTTCATCAGCTTGTGGGATTGTGCACTCTTTTTGAGATGAAGAAAAACTGATTCAAATTCAAACAGATCCAGTTCACTTCAGTGCAGCCGGGTAAGCGCAGCATGTAAAATATTTCCCTTGGCTTAAATCATGTTAGAGCAAGGTTTTTGTCTGGGAAAGATCAGTGACGTCTCTTCTTAAGAGAGAAGGGGTCGGGGAGGCACATCTCTGCTGGGTTCTCTAGTCTCCCCTGCAGGGAAACAGAGGTTATCTCAGGCTTGTATTCTTGTTAATTTAAGTAACTAAACCAGAAAGGAGAGGGTTATTCTGCCATTTCCTCTGGTTTCCGGCTGTCTCAACAGCTGTGTGTGTGTGAAGGAGAGAGGGAGGGATGGAGTCTAAGCAGGAGCTAGGGTGGGGCATGAGACAGAAGTAAATGTATGTGTAACAGACGTGAAGAATGGGAGTCTGAGTATCCGGTAAGGATCATAGATTACAACAGAGATTAAACAGAGATTACACTGAGTGGCTGTGAGGAGGCCTGAGGGGCCCTCTCACTTCACCAGAAGTCACTTCCCCAGCCCTACTTCAACTATTGTGAGACTTCAGAGACTGGAACGGCTGAGGACATCCTGTGGCTGTTCTTCTCCACACGCTGCCCACAGGCTGTAAGAGGAGATGGGGAGGAGTGTCTCTTAGGAGAGAAGGCAGATTTGGGGATTGGTGCTGAGAAGGGCATTACTAACAGTGTTCAGCAGGGAGGATGTTTAGGAATAGAAACCAAAGAAGGAATTAACTAAGGTGTCCTCCTTTCCCCAGTCCCAAATCCGGATTAAAAACATCTTTTGCTGGAAATTCAGGCGGCTTTGAGACATAACTCATATCCAAAAAACCCACAGGAAATAACAAGCTAATCACTCTATGAATTACACAGCACAGACCACCTGCCAGGACATTTATGTACGCTTAAATATTAACACTTGCTTTACAAAATACACACCCAGCCTTATCTCCAATTTATCTGTGTTTGTTTACACACATTAGAGTCAGTGTATAAACTACGTAAGACAGGATTTAAAAAAATCCATGTATATTTCAGTCATTTTGGGGCAGAGACTTTGGTTTTTGTCTACATCTCTGAGACTCCACTGAAGAAGCTACATAATAATGTTATGACTGGTAACCATATGGCACTATTTGTTACTTGGGCTGTGTTTCTTGGTGTGTGAATGGGCTGTTGCTCTTGGGGGGATCCAATGGGATGTTTTTTTGGTTTCATAAATCCATAGACTTTTAAGGCAAGAAGGCACCATTAGGTCATCTGGTCTGACTCAAATAAATTTCATGTAACTACTCCTGCATCAAACCTAATAAATTGTTTGATTAAAGCAGATATTCCAGAAAAGCCCTCAGTCTTATCTGGAGATGGGGAACGATCCGCCGAGGGAAGTGGTGGATTCTTCAATTGTTTCTGGGTTGTTATTAACAGGAGTGTCATCTGTAAACCAGTGGAGGTATCTGTCCTGCTGTACTCGGCACTGGTGAGGCTTCAAATGGAGTATTGTGAACAGTTGTGGGAGCCACATTTTAGGAAAGATGTGGATAAATTGGAGAGAGTCCAGAGGAGAGGAACAAAAATGATACATGGTTTAAAAAACCTGATCTATGAGGAAAGATTAAAAAAACTGTGCATGTTTTGGGGCTGGTCTATGCTGAAAAACTGGGTTGACCCAGCGACGTCGCTTAGGGGTGTGAAAACTCCACACCCGGAGTGATGTAGTTAAGCCAACCTAACCCCAGATGTAGACCAGCACCAGGTCAATGAAAGAATTCTTCTGTCAACCTAGCTATCGCCTCTCAGAGAGGTGGATTAACTAAAGTGACGGAGACCCCTCCAGTCATTGTAGGTAATGTTTAAACCAAAGCACTACACAGGCACAGCTGCAGCTGTAAATGTAGCATTGTAAATATAGACATAATCTTAATCTTGAGACAAGACGGCTGAGGAGGGACCTGATAACAATCTTCAAAATGTTAAGAGCAGTTGTAAAGAGGACAATGATCAATTATACTCCCTGTCCACTGAAGGTGGACAAGTAATAATGGGCTTAATCTGCCGCAAGGGAGATTTAGGTTAGATAGGAAAAGCTTTCTAACTATCAGCGTTGTTAAGCTCTGGACTAGGCTTCCACGGGAAGTTACGGAATCTCCATCATTGGAGGCTTTTAAGAACAGGTCAGACAAACGCGTGTCAGGGATGGTCTAGGTTTATTTGGTCCTGCCTCAGCACAGGGGGCTGGACTAGTGAACCTCTCAAGGGCCCCTGCAGCCCTACATTTTTATGATTCTAGGGTCTAGGCCACTGCGTTGCATTCTTCCCAGACCCTAGGTCATTTCCAAGACATGAACAGTCCTTTGGCCAGATCTGCAGTCAATGTAAATGGAAGTGGCTCTATTGACATCCATAGAGCCACGCTGGCCGACACCTACAGAGGAGCTGGTCTCTTGTCGTAAAACCAGGCAGAAACCACCCTCTGTGTTTCCATACTAAAAGGAGTGCGGCTAGTGGATTCCTTTTCACCGTTTTTCTTATTTCTCTGCTGAAATACATGGTGGGTGTCCTGTTTCCACTTCTCAGCTGGGAGAAGGGCTTCTGGGAGCCACAAATAAAAACAACAAATACGAGAAATTCTCAGAATAAGATCACAAAGCCCCAAATGGTGCCAGGTATTGGGATGTGAGCTGGCATGGGGGCTTTGCACCCAAAATGGAGCTGCTTATTTGATCTTCAAGGGAATAAAGGGGATTGCCCCAGAAAGACAACAGAGATAAAGAATCTCACACGGATGTATCAGAAATGCCATCTCCCATCCTGCATTTATCAAGCAGCGGCTTCCTCCTGGGTAACTGTGAAAGTGACTTGTAAAGCTTTTTCATGTTCATGTTTTCAGCTTATGATATTCATGGTCCATGAAGGTCCACTTCTGCTTCCTTTATTTTTGCCAAAACCCCTCTTTCTCATGATGTTTTAAAATGAAAAATGATGGCAATGTTCTACCTCAGAAAAACATGAGACAGAGGAACTTAAGCTCCACTGTCTGCTGATATCACTGCTATTTGAATATTGAGCAAATATTCAATCACACTCTCTTTATATGTTGTTTGTTTTGATTAGACCTGCTACATCATCTTGCTTAAAGCTGCTACATTGTTTTCTCCCAACACAGAATATGTGGGAGGTACAAAAAGATGAAGAAGTTCATGGTGTTTGTGATGTCAATATTATCACAGAAACAGGTGTGCTAGCTGCTGATGACAAAGGGATGCCGCCAAAAGAGAAACTTCCAGAAGGAATAAAAGCCAAGAAAAAGATTTTATATCTATAAAAGATTGCTAGGAAAGTTTAGAACCTTACTTGCAGTCATATGAGAACTGCTATGGAAATTCAAAAAGCTTTGAAGATTAGCTTTAATTGGAGGTGTTTTTGTTTCTTTTTGTTGTGGAAATAAACTTCGAGAAAATTGCCTGTTCTTCTTTCTAGATGTCCAGTGCCTCTGTGTTTGAGCATCAAGAAAACTGAGAGAAACAAATCAAGTTAAGGCCATCAGACGTTGTTTGTAGTAGCTTTCTAGGTAATGTCATTCTTTGCATTTTCCCTTGGGATGGGCTAATTTTAATCTGAACTAGTTAGTTTATAAATTCAGGTTGTGGGGCCTGATCACTGTCAGATATTATCACAGCTACCTTTCATCTTGAGTGCTCTGATATGCAAAAAACCTCCTGAGGTCATCCCAGTATACAGGGCCTGATACCCCAGGGCTGTGATGTACCGGTTCCAGATTGTGTGTGGTTATTTTCTGAAATAGAATTAAATTGAGGTATCCCAATCTTGTATTTTGAAATCTATTTTCATGATAAGTACTATTATTACATCACTTTTTATCCTAAAACTTCAACAGGCTTTATAAATGCTGATTAAGCTGCATGACACCTCTGTGAGTTAGAGGAGTATGATTATCCCTGTTCTACAGATGGAAAAACTGAGGCACAGAGAGAAACCAAGTCCAGTGAGTCATTTGCGTGGAAAAGCACCAAGGAGTTATGTGCCTCAGTGACCTACTCTCCCCCTTAGGTTGCACTTCTTTTCTCTACATGGAAATCATTGTTATACCATATCAATTGTTAATAATGGTACTTTTCATTGTATTTTAGTTCAATTCCTGATATCCAGTGATGGGAAACCAAAGCAGCAGAATCAGTGATCTGCTTGTACGTGCCCTTGACAACCTTTCTCAGGGAGACTTCAAAAGATTTAAAGACAAATTATCACACTCTGCCTTTAAGGGGAAAGGTAATATCCCCGGAGATTGGCTGGAGAATGCCAACCAGATAGATACTAAGAACCTCCTGATGAAAGTCTATGGTGGAGAGGCCGCAGTAGATGTAACCATAGACATTTTCACTCAGATCGACCTCCGAGATTCTGCTGCTAAACTCAAAGAAAGAAAAGAAAAAGGTAAGAAACGTATAGCCACTGTAGAACCTGGGAGTGTTCTCCTGGGACCTGGCTCAGGGCAGCACCAATAGGAACAGAAGGAGAAACAAAAGGCTGACAGCAGAAATGCCTAAATCCCAGCAGGAATCCAGGGGACTCAAAGCAGAGATTTCTGTTTGTGGTAGGCCAGATTCTCTGAGCTGCTCCACTCCCTTTTCCCCACACAACCATCATGAGGGAGCAGACATGGTCTGTAACTCTCCGTCTGAGAACACCCTCAGTGTGGGGGACTCCGCAGTGGGTGTCTAACCAATATAATGGTGCAGAGGGCATGTCATGGACAGGGAGAGATGAGGAGGGGAATTAACTGGAATGCATTCCCAGCAGGGGGACTGTTCCTTGGGGGGCCATTGGCAGCTGCTGTAAGTTAGAACAGCCCCTAGGCTGCTCTAACCTGTGCTGGGGCTGGGACAGAAAATTGAGGATCTGTATTTGGAGAATGATCACAGCAGAGAGCCTGGCCCAGTATGTTATTACTGAACAGCTGACTGGCCTCATGGGACCGTCCTGGATCTCCAGGCATAAACTTTATCTCCAAGTTATTTTTCATTAAATAAATAAATTCAGTGTAATACAAACAGCCAAGTAGCCAGCAGACCTGGAGAATTGCAGTTCCTAAGACTCCAGGCCACTTTGCAGTGTCCCATAAGAGTGTAAGAGCCAGTGCCAATGGGAATCCACTCTTTAGTGGAGCAGTGGTACAATCCATGTGCTCAGTGATGGAGCTAAACTCAACCCCGTTACATTCATTCCTGTTCCTCTCTCATGAACCCCAAGGTGTCAATGGAGATCAGCTGGGTTGATTCTGCCAGGGGTTCTTGGGATGGAACTCTGCAGGGCTGGCCATAGGGCTCTTTCTAGAGACATTTGGAATTCACGCCCCTGGATAGTCCTCCACGGTGTGAGTTTAGCTGCCCCAGAGAGCAATCCAGGGAGCAGTTAGCTGGTTTAGTCTGTGAGCTCTTTCAGGCAGGGTTCGTCTTTTTCATATCTATGTGTACAGAACCTAGTACAATGGGGCCCTGACCACCAGTTGGGGCTCTAGATCCTCCCAGAACATAGTAATAGAATACAAGTTCTTGTTTACTTTCGGCAAGCCTCTGTTAATAATGAAGTTAGGGGGATAAAATATCCTCTTTCCACCTCACAAAAGATAACGTACACTGTTTTCAAACTTATATTTGTAAAATGGCATCTAATTGATTTGGGCAATGATCATTCTATGAATAAGTGAGTATAGTAAATACTAGACTACTCTCCAACCCCAACATTTCCATTTTGATTAGAACTGTCCCAAATAATAATGAAAAAACCTTCTGCCTCCCTCTATGTCTGTCTTAATTCCCTAGGTTTGGAAAGGCTCTTGTGAGCCAACTAGTCCATCTCCTACACTAGGCCAGAATTAACAGGGGCCCTTCAATTTTTCAATCTAATCTGCTTAGAAATGCAGGGAGAGACTCCTTCTCCTCACAAACCCACCTGAATGACTCTGCCCCAATGCAAGTTGTTCTGTTTTTCTGACACTGTAGCCTATTCTCTATGAGACATGCAGAGGAGTCATGAACCGAAACCAGCAGAGAGAGGTCACACCAATAGAACTCCCTTTGCTATATTCCACAAACAACACCTCATAAAATGACTGCTTGGTGGCAGTGTTCTCCTCAATAACGAGAGTTTTATATATATAAGCTTATGCCTGAAGAAATTAAATTTGTTAGTCTTTAAAGTGCTACAAGACTCTCGTTGTTTTTGCTATATACAGACTAACTCGTCTACCCCTCTGGAACTGTTCTCCTCATTGATTTCCTCATTTAAACACAAATTGCAACTCCCCCATTCAGTCACTAGACGGCTCTATACAGAATATAAATGCACTATAAATTCTTACTGTTAGTTAAATGCAATTTCCCTTTCAATTTTGCATTCAAATAAAAAATCATAACCGTTATGAGCAAAAGGTATGATAATTACATGGGAAATGACCTAAATACAGTGGGTTCCTGCTTATTCATTTGAATTCTTTGCTGAAACAAACACCTTTCCAGCTCATACTATTAGCACAGGGTATTCTTATTATTTTCTAGTCTAGGGAATATCATGAATTCAGCAGTAAGGCTACCTGCTCCCAAAGGCAACAGATTTTAATGGTGACTGTTGTATAGTACTGGAGTTAAAGAGCACTCCGAGGGTTTAATGGGCAGCAGCAAGCGTCAACCCAAGGAAATGCCTTTGTGTGGCTACTGAAATCCTTTACGACAAAACAAGACAAATGCACACAAAGGGGAGAGAAAAGCATAGCAAAGGGAAAATGCAGCCCCTCTTTCTGGCGCTGACTTTCACTTCCAACATCACTGCTGGAGAATCACAGCCCCTGCACATAGTCTGATCAGTCACTCTGAGACCCAGCACATTTTTAGCGGAGTCAGGCTGTTTAAGGCATTGCCTTTATCTCCCTCTGTGGTCTTGGACTTGCAGCAGTGTTCTAAAAGATTGAGTTGTTTTGGCTGGCTAAGCCATGACCTGGCTAGACAGTAGGTATAAAGGGAAAGATTGGGAAGGAAAATGAGACACAAGGTAGGGGGTGACGACAGGTAGCCCAGGCTGACATGCCGTGTGGTGTACAGGATTTAGTCAAAGCCAGTGGAGACAATGATGTCATTTGGTTCCCTTTCTCTGGCTCAGTCTGGTCAGGATGGCTTTCAGGATCAGGATGATAAAGGCCCAACAGCATCATGGTAGATCACGGGAAATGGCCAGGATGACAGCCATGGTTCCCTCCTTCTAATACGTCTACTCTTGTGTTTAATGACACGCCCCTGCCCCAAGATAAAGAGCGCTCAAAATGGGGAGCAGCCTCATTGCACTAAAATCAACTGATCACAACATGCTGTGGCCATTTCAATTATAAACCCTTCCTCCCATGTCTAGAATCTCTTAGCTCGTTGTCATGCCAACTTGTCCTTTCCCAGGAGCTTTGCAGGCCCCTTAGCACAGGTCTTCTAGAGCTTAAACTATCCAGTTTGTACCAGTCATTCGATTTTCAACTCTGTCTGACTTTTACAAACAAGTCTTTATAACGGTCTGAGTTGCCCTCTTGTTACCTCGGGCAACTTGTAATACCGACATGTGCACAACATCCCTCCGGGTCACTACTGAACCAACAGAGCAGCGCGGTGCCAGAAGATGCTCTGCTGCTAGGAACGCCATCCCCTAGAACGCAAACTGGAGGTATCTAATTGTGGTCAATAAAGACACTCTGCTCTCCTTATTCAACCCCAAGTGCCTTGGGCAAATTCTAGTTTATGAAGTTATATTTTCTCCACCTAAATTCTCAGCATGGTTTAACTTCCACTTTGTACATTAACTTGCTGTATAGTGTTGCTGTGCACTGATAAACAGTTGCCAGGTTTCTCCCAAGAGGTGGCTGTATTGCAGTGAGAGGTAAGATGATAACTACAGTCTTTACTCACACGAATCATTTCTGTGGGACAATTTTATACAAGTTAGGGCGTCAGGGTCAGTTCCATAGTTAAGTGATTTCAGGATTCTCTGAGGACAGGTGCAATATCAGTTTCAGATACCATTATTATTTGTTAATAGTTTTATTGTAACAGATCAAGTCTTTTCTCTGAGCTTCCAGTTCAATACTTCTAATGCCTCATGTACTGATTTAGGTTACAGGAAGAAGTATAAAGAAGATGTTAAAAACAAATATGAAGTAATACAAAACATGACAAGTCTTACTACTGACAACATGATACTAAACAGAAGATATCCAAAGCTGATTATTCTAGATAAACCTAGTTATGCAATGGAGCACGACCATGAAATAATGGCAATGGGTTGGAGACACAAAGAAATCAAGACTAAAAAAGCTCATTCTGTAGTGACGATAGACACCCTATTTAATCCTGATAAACAAGGACAAACCCCACAAATTGTTGTGTTGCTGGGAGCTGCAGGAATTGGGAAAACAATGACAGCAAGAAAGATCATGTATGGTTGGGCAGCTGGGGAGCTCTATAAAAAAAAGTTTGATTATGTTTTTTACATAAACTGTAGAGAAACAAACCTTATTGAACAGGGAAGTGTGGTTGATGTGATTTCTAAAAATTGGCCTAATACAAATGCACCACTGAAGGAGATTTTGATGAAGCCAGAAAAACTCTTGTTCATAATTGATGGTTTTGATGAGCTGAGATTCTCTTTTGAGCAGACAGAAAATCTGTGTTGTGATCTCTGGGAGAAGAAGCCAGTAGAAACCATACTGAGCAGTTTATTCAGGAAAACGATTCTTCCCCAATCCTACTTGCTAATCACTACAAGACCAACTGCTCTGAAGAAACTCTCACAGTGTTTGGAGTGTTCACGTTATGCAGAGATCCTGGGATTTTCTGAAGCTGACAGGAAAGAATATTTCCACAAATTCTTTGGAAATGAGAAACAAGCAAGACAAGCCTTACAATTTGTGAAAGCAAATGATATTTTCTTCACCATGTGCTTTATTCCCATCTTGTGTTGGATCATCTGCACTGTTGTGAAACAACAGCTTGAAAAAGGTGAGGATCTTGCACAAACTTCAAAATCAGTCACTGGAGTATACATGCTCTATCTTTCCAGTTTTGTAAAGCCTGTCATCAGCAATTTGAAGCAACACATGCAAGCTAACCTGAGGGGACTTTGCTCTTTAGCTGCTTATGGAATCTGGAAGCAAAAGATACTGTTTGAGGAAGCAGAACTCAAGAAGTTTGGGTTAAATCAGCCAGACTCTCTTCCCCTCTCTTCGAACAAGAACATTTTTCAAAAAGACATTGACTGTGTGAATGCCTACAGCTTCATTCACTTAAGCTTTCAGGAGTTTTTTGCAGCTTTGTTTTATGTGCTGGAGGGAGATGAAGAAACAATGAAAGATTCAGGCGCTCCCAAGAACGGTATGAAAACACTGTTAGAAAACTATGGAAACTCTAGAAATTATTTAATGTTAACCGTGCGATTCCTGTTTGGTCTCTTAAATGAAGAAAGGATGAAAGTCATAGAGGAAAAGTTTGCCTGTAAAATTTCACCTAAAATTAAGCCAGATTTGCTGAAGTGGGTTCAAACAAGCCAACAAAAAGATTTACCTTTGTCCAGTATGCATGAGTTATATAACCTTGAGGAGTTTCACTGTATGTTTGAGATGCATGAAGAAAACTTTGTGAAAAGCGCATTGGATCGTTTCACTTCACTAACGTTAAGGTCAAACAAACTTACCCATATGGATCAAGTGGTTTTTTCATTCTGTGTAAAAAACTGTCGTCAACTGGAGTCACTTTGCATATGTTACTGTACATTTGATTTTGATGAACATGGGGAAGATGTGCTTCCAAGACGACAAAAGTGGTTGTATCAGTAAGTATTACCTGAGTTCAAAAATCTGCAGTGTAATTGACAAATGAAACATTATTTTCCCTGTGTCTTGACAACTTTGCAAAGTCCATCATTGTGGCACACTGACACAACAGAGAAACAGGAAGTATCCAGGACCCCAGGGTAAAACTATGCTCTCCTCAATAAAGGCAGAAAAAATAAGTCATTATCTTTTTCAGATTCTCTTTATCCAAACTCAGCTGCCCCTCCTTTTCTCAATTTCACTACACTCACTGAATTTCAAGGACAAGAGTTTCTGCTTAGACTTGGTGAATGTCTAAGGACGAATATTCCCCTTGCAAAACAGAACGCACAGAAATTGCTGCCTTTTACACACAGTAGCAGGGTAAAACTAGACACTGATTTCCAGGTTGATGGTGCAAATTGCTCTTTCATAGTTTCGGTGCTGTCCTTAGAGTGGTCAGTGCCGAGGAGCTAAATGACAGTGGGTTGCTCTGTACTCACTGGTCATTTTAGAGTGTTGCTTTCAGACTACTACAGTTGATTTGAGCAGTACACTCATTGGCATCGCGTGCAGTGTGCTGCCAGCTTTTGTCTCTGCTTTAAATCTAGCTGAAGAAGCAAAACTATAATATTTAAATAGTTAAATATTGCTATAAAATGGCCAAAGTGGCCATAGTCAGTCTGTTTAGCACCTCAGCGTGGAACAGTCTGAGAATGGACCCCTGGTACTGTGAAGAAAACATCCTGTGCTGCTAAGAGTTTGTCTATGCTCACAAGCTATACCACTGAAACAATACTGGTATAGTCCATTGCTACAGCACTGCTAGTATAGAAGCATAGACATAGAGGGCTGGAAGTGACCTTGAGAGGTCATCTAGTCCAGCCCCCTGCACTGAGACAGGACCAAATAAACCGAAACCATCCCTGACAGGTGTTTGTCTAACCTGTTCTTGGAAATTTCCAGTGATGAGGCTTCCACAAACTCCTGTGGAAGCCTATTCCAGTGCTTAATTACCCTTATAGTTAGAAAGCTTTTCCTAAGATCTAACCTACATCTCCCTTGCTGCAGGTTAAGGCCATGTCTACCCGTACAAGCTTAAGTGGCTGTACCGATACAGCTGTGCCATTGTTAAGAGCGCTTGTGAAGCCATGTTATGCCTATGAGGGGGAGCTCTCTCGTCGACATAATAAAACTAGCTCAATGAGCAGTGATCGCTGTGTCATCAGGAGAGCGTCTCCCACTGACATAGCACTGTGTACATGAGCGTTTATGCCGGCAACATTTATGTCGCACAGGGGGATGGGTTTTTTTAACCCCCCTGAGCGACAAAAGTTTTGCTGACACAAGCGCTAGAATAGACATGGTCTAAATCCAATTACATCTTGTTCTACCTTCAGTGGACAGGAGAACAGTTGATCACCATCCTTTTTATTAACAGTCCTTCACCTACTTGAAGACTTTTATCAGGTCCCCCCCCACCAGTCTTATTTTCTCAAAACAAAACATGCCCAATTTTGTAACCTTTCCTCATAGGTCAGGTTTTCTAAATGATCATTTTTTGTTGTTCTCCTCTGAATTCTGTCCACATCTTAAAGTGTGGTGCTGAGAACTGGACACTGGACTCCAGCTGGGGCCTCACCATTGCTGAGTAGAGCGGGATGATTACCCTCTGTGTCTTACATATGACACTCCTATTAATACACCACAGAATGATATTAGCCTACTAGTGCAGATATAATTATATTGGTATAAATGTGCTTATAAACAGTGTACCTTATTCCATAAGGAAAAGAGAATAAGCTATACTAGGTCTTTATACTATAGCGAGCAGCACGGCTCACTTGCTGGTGGATTCTCTGTACTTTAAAGTCTTTAAACCATGATTTGAGGACTTAATAACTCAGTCATAGATTAGAGGTTTATTTCAGGAGTGGGTGGGTGAGGTTCTGTGGCCTGCATTGTGAGGTCAGACTAGATGATCATATTGGTCCCATCTGACCTTAGAGTCTATGAGTCTATGAGCTTATTCCCTTTCCTTATGACGCAGTATAAAGCACCTTTAATACTGATATCACTGCATCCACAGTAGAGAGTGTACTGGTATGAATATTTCAGTAAAAAAAACCACACACACCCAAGCAAAAGGTATCCTGGTATAAAAACTTTGTGTAGAGCAAGCCCAAGATGTATTTCAGTATGTAGTTCTGCTGTGCTATTGTGTGTGGGAAAGCAGTTTGTTTGAATAATTCTTTGATTTTAAAATTAAAATATCAAAATCTCTGTTAAGGCAGTTAAAGTTGCTCCAGGGCACATTCCTAACACCAACCCAAAACCTTGAAAGACAGGAAATATCCTGGTAAGGGGAAGGCATACCCCCTACCTTGTTACACACAACTCCAATTATCCACTGTTAGTGGGACACGGAGGCTCATCACAGAGAAGAACCTTCCACTTCAGAGTCACAGAAACACGCTGCACTTCCCATGTTCATCCGACTCAAGCTGTAACGCAACCCTTAACTCCTGCCTCAGACTTCCATGGCGAGATTTGCACATCTCGTCCAGCAACCTGACTCCTAGACGTGTTACTTCCATTCATACATGCTTGTCTTCCTAATGTCAAAGTTAATGGATTGCATCACAGGAATGAATCAGGTTAATTCAAATGCCGTGTTCTTTTTAACGTCTATATTTTGCTGATGGCACTTTTAAGAGATTTCTTAAAAAGAAAGGTTTTACAGGCTTGTTAAAATGAAAGCTCTTCTGTAACTGGAAGCCGGCTGTCATTACCCCCTCACCATAATGCAGCAATGTAAAATAATAACGAGGAAGTGCACGCATTAAAAATCTCTTACCCGCCATGTGCAGTTAAATATGGTTAAAGCTAAAGTCAGTTAAAAAAAAATCAGTGCTATATACAATTTAAAGTGTTTCAGAAGATGGTTCCATATGAGTTATCAGCTAATACACAAAAAATTCTGTACGCTGTGAGTGTTGCACTGTCACAGCTCCAGTATTAAGTGATCTCAAAAACAAACTTGACTAGACTTGCCAAGTCTCACTTATCCTACAGATCTGTAGCACATTTCTGCACGATCAGTGCAACATCAAGCATTTTTGTTAATGAAAGTGCCACCTGATAGCCTGTAGCCTAGGGGAAGGTGCACTGAGATACCAGCTAAGAGCACAGGAGTCTTCTCCTGGCTGCTCTAATATTACTGTGTGCACCACAACCCTTTTTGACAAAGGCCCTTAGGAGAGGTGAACTATCAACTCATCCATTTCACAGCTAAGATAACTGAGGTTGGACAAGGCTCTAGCGGGCAGAGCTGGGAGCAGAACCCCCATGAAAGATGACACCCTCTAGTCTCATATTTTGCCATCCTGCCTTGCAGGTGAAATGGGCCAGAATCTCTCCTTGTGTGATGCATGTTCACACAGCGTAGATGTTTTTTGCTCCTCTCTCTTCTACGGCATGTAGAAACTTGAGCCTGTCATTGCGTCTATGCTCACAGTAGAGATCCTTTAGGTCAGGGGTAATCAATTGTTTTTTTGTCAAGGTCCAAATTTCTTGGCCAAAGGATAGTCAAGGTCCAGACTCCAAAGAAAATAATAAAAAAGTAATGATGATAATAAGAAAAATAAAAAGATTTTGGGGTCCATTCGAAAGCATCTGGTGGTCTGGATTTGGCCAGTGGTCTGCCTATCGACTACCCCCGCTTTAGTGGAAATTCATGTTTTCAGAGATAAATTCCAGGCTTGTTCTCAGCAGACACCCTAAAAAGAGGTATTGTAACACTTAGTTGTGGTGTATCTAAGTAGATCATAGTCTGCTCCCAGAGCCAGGATCAAAACCCAGTCTAACAATCCTGAGCTCCAGAATACTGGTGCTGGTTCACACTTAGCTGCAGATCCCTTTGTGTCCCATGCCTCATAGATAGGCTTTGCAGAATTTGATTTTTATCTTTGTATAATGTTGATGGATAATAACAATGTTTATTTGTAATCTTTTCATCAATTTAACTTTTCAGAGATGGGCAAATTATGTGATTTAAGCATTTTTTTTTAGATTTTTGATCAATGTAAATATTCAAAATTGTGGAAATTAGGGGAGAAGAGTTAGAGAATAATTATTTAATGACAATAGATGTTGAGATTCAAAGAGTTAAAGCTGTGTAATGGTTGAAGCACAAATTGTTAACATCACATCAAAATCTACAAAGTAAATATCTTTAAATCGAACTCTGCAGCATTTTTCTTCCTTTGCCTATCTCTAAATTTCTGTTATTATTGATGGAAATATTTTTTCATCTGTTTGCGTGTATATGGTGAAATCGGTATTGTTGTAGCTTTGTCGGTCCCAGGATATGAGATAGACAAGGTGGGTGAGGTAATACATTTTATTAGACCGACTTTTGTTGCTGGAAGGGCCAAGCTTTTGAGCTTCACAGACCTCTTCTTCAGGTCTGGAGAGGGTAGCCAGAGTGTTATACCTGAAATACAAGATGGGACAGATTGTCAAGAATAAGTGGTTCACATATGTTGTAAGAGACCTTTTAAAATTAAATGGGCAATTAACAGTCCTGAAGTCATAGGACAGAGGAGGGTTCATCGGAGTAGGGGTGTCTTACAACTTCTTGTAATGACTGATAAAACCAGGGTGAAACTGATGTTTACTTACATTTACTGTTAAAAATCTAATCCTTCTATAAGCCTACCCACATGGGCTAATGGAATTTCATTCCCAAAAGTTCTTCCTAGAACTGAGGTGGTAGAGGTCTGGGCTGTGCATCTTAAGATTGTGATTGGGTGATACCCAACAGAAGAGAAAAAAATAAGTTAGTGTTAGGATCCTGGATTAATTGTTGAAATGATTTTTCTGTTGCAAAATATTATATTTTGAGGTGAATTTGGGATGTTGTTTATATTTGTATGTTGTATGTAAGTGTAACAGGAGCTGTCCTTTAGAGAACAGGGTGTGTGGGGGGGTCATATTGAAGGGTTTGTCTGAAGGATACAGAAAGCAGCATGTTGCTGGTGTGTACAGAATGGGAGACTCTGCCTTGCCAGCTCCAGAAAGATCATAACTGGATTTAATAAACATACCTTTCCAGAAAACAAGCTTTGAAATCTATGGATGCAAAGTGCTGAATGAGAGCTTGGTACTCTTTTATTGAAAGGAAAATGGACCTGTGGATAAGGGCGAGTTTGAGGAGGCAGGTGAGGGAAGGAGTGAGAAGGGCACAAAGATAGATCCAGAAACAGGTTGATGGAGCAATAGAGGGGTAAAAAGAGGAGAGCAGAGCCAACGACTCTGCCACCCAAAATATCAAATCAGTTTTCTGTTTAAGGAAGACTTGCTTACTAGAGCTGAGCTCATGATTAATAATTGTCTCTTTTTTCACCATGGATTCTTTGAAAAATATCTGTGTTAAAATGTATCAGTTCAAAATTATTCATTTTGACTGGATATACAGTCATCTCCCAGGTTTCTGTTCTGTGAATGGATGAGCAACAACATTAGAACCAGATTTCCAATAGGAAAGCTCAGGATTACAAGTTCAGATTTTTCTTCCATGTAAATATTTTGTAATATTCACAGTTTCAGCAACATTCCTGTCTGTAAACTTGTTTGCTAGAATACTTGTGGAACATAAACAGTAAAGCGCTGTGAACACAATGGAAGTAAATTTACTTTAGAGTTCATCAGAATATTCTTTAATTTTTGCACTATTCTCCCAGAACTATTTCTTAGACAGATGCTGCCTTAAAATTCAACTTGCTCTCTTGTACTCTTTGGTGTCAGGAACTAATAAACCACCATTTCTAGTTACTTATAGGGATGTAAATTCACAAAGTGTAACACCAAATACACAATACTGAATGATAGCTAACAGATGTAAAATTATAAACAAATATTCAGATTATTGGCTTTTATCTTTGTGGTTAAATTAATACTCCTGGTTAAATAAAAGAGGAATGAGCCTGTTTATCTCCAGAAATGATACAACAATTACTGCCCAACCCAATAACATGTAATCAATGGCAATATTCCCATTTGTGCAAGTGCTTAGAATGTCATTTAACTGCTCAAAGGACCAGCGTAGTAGAAGTTCAAAAAGTGAATGGATTACACTTAGTAAAACCTATTCTACTAGACTGTGTGTATCTAAAGTACACCATAGTGTACTATACATATTTTGTTTGGGTATATTTACAATGAACTGAAATGGTAAAGTAATTCATACACAGTGTATGATTGCTCCATACAAAGGGCTATTTTAATGTTCAGGAAATAGAATTAAAATCTGTCCCTAGGTAACAACATAGAACATTTCTATTTTCTCTTTATAGGATACAGCATCGGGCTGAGCCGAAGCATTCGTCTCTTTATCTGCTCTGTCAAGTTTTGAAGGATCCAAACTGTAAATTAAAGAAACTAGAGTAAGTAGCTATGTTTTTTTCCTTTTAAACATCCCATTATTACTGATGTCATCATGGAAATTCTACATCAGTGCAGCCCTCTTTCCCAGGGCAGGTGTAATGACCATACATAACTGTCTAGATGATTAGGCATCTGTTTAAATTTCCCATTGATATGCATGGCGTTGCCTTAATATCAGCCTAGAGGTTCTATGACATTTAACTCAGTTACCAACCAACAGGTGAGCAGGAGAGACCGAGGGAAGCATTGTGTCCAGGGGAAATTGCTTGAGGTCAGAGAAGGCTCAAGAGGCGAGAAAGACGAATTTAGATATTTTAATCTTAGGTATTTCTCAGGTGCCTGTTACCGTGATATCTAATCCCTGTCCATGTCTATTTATTTAACATTCATGTGTCCCCATCTGATCTAACTTTTCCCTGACTCAAGTAAGTGTGGGGTGTTTTGGGGAGTGGGATTTTCTTCTGCTTTTCTGTCTCTCTTCCACCCTCTTCCCCATCTTTTTTATTTATTTATTTATTTTTCTTCCTCTTCCTCTCTCATCTCTCCCCATCTCATGCTGACTCTGGTGGTGTTACTAGCAAAGAGATGATCTTGCATTTTGCTCTGAACATGTTCAAGGCAGGGCTCAGTCTGATTCCCTCTGACAAGGGGTCTTAGCTGTTGACAACACCCTGCTCCTACACCCAAGAGCCTGAACCTGGGCTCCTCTAGCTGGATTGTCCCTATGGCACACAGCTGTTTTACAGGGTGATGAGAGGATAAGGAGCCTCTGAGACTGTCTGTGTTAGAGAACAGCATCAGTGCAGCTTCTTAACTCATCTGTACCACTGCACATCCACACACACAAATGCTTACAACAGTGCACAGTGGATCACAGCCCCGTTTACATTCAATCTTGCTCAGAGCCAGTGCAATCACGGCATGTCCGCCACCGTGTCCCTCTGCCCTGTTACAGCATGAGCACTGGCAGAGCAGTGCAATAAGTTCTCCCAGTGCAGTTCCACACTGCCCCTGTCCATCTGTTTGAGACAGCTTTGACAGCTCCGAGTTATTGGGCTCCACATAGGGGTATTTGGGTGAAATTCAATAGCCTGTGTGTGCAGCAGGTCAGACTAGATGATCTAATGGTCCCTTCTGGGTTTACACTCTATGAAACTGGCCCTGGCAGCTGGAGCTCGTCAGAAAATTTCATAATTTTGATAAAAATGGATAAACTGCTTTCTTTCCCAGCCAGCTCTGCCACTTATACCCCTGCTGCATGCCATCCCCTGAGCAACTGAGGGGTGATTGCCTGACCTCTGCTCTGTCTGGCCTTCAGCACCCGACCCCTCATATTAACAAAGATTCAACAGTGTATTTCTTGTTCGAACTTTTGCATTTCAAAAATGTGTCCACTTAAAAAAAAACCCAAAGCCCTCCCCCCTCTGTTTGTTTGGTCCGTTGGGAAAATGTAAAAGGCAAAATTTGTGGTTAGTGAGTACTGCCAGGGTGTGTGCATGCACACTGCAGTGCACTGATTTCACGGAGGATTGCTCTGGCTGTGTATTCACTGCCTCAGCAGCAGCTTCCATCCTCCTGAGAGCCGCAAAAGAGAACACAGAGCAGGATAATTATGTAATGAATGAACTCGGGATAAAGAAAAGCTGGTCCCCAAAGGATGGGAGGATGTGAATTCACAGCAGACATGAGTGTGGGAATCTCAGCTGTGTCCATCAAATCATCTGTTTAGCACATGGTACAGTAGACGAACTCCCAGAATACTTGCAGGACATTGCTGTGAATTCCTGGTTTTGTGCCCTAGCAGAGAAATGAGTATCTTTGAACTTTTTTGGACCATTAAAGGGTGTGATGAGCTTGGTCTCTGGAAATGGAAAAGTTGTTGGCTTTTTGCACACTGAGGGGATATATAGGCTAGATGGCCTCAGCATGGCCAGGGAGCCTTTAAGGTTTTGAAAGATCTCATCCGTTTGACACTAAACAATCCCAAACCTTTAAAGGAAAGGTCTTCAGTTATGGTCTGGACAGCTTTTGGAAGACCTGGATTATTCAGCCATGAGATTGTCCTTGCTGTAATTGATGAGGGCAGAGTATCCAAGCCACGTTTGTTGGCATGAAAAGCATGTGTGGCTACTTGCTGTTCTTCAGAAACAATCCCATTCACCTACTTCTTGCCATCATCTGTGAACTGCTTAAGAAGAGAGAAGCTTCTCCCAAGTGAGGAAATCATATTCAGCCAACACTGTCTGGAAGTTGGCCATCTTCATCTAGAGTGTGGACATTTGCCTGGCTAGAAAATCCAGCCTTTGGCATCCTCGTCCTTGGGATAGATCTAGCAGCAGCATCTTGTCATTACTTCTATTAAAGAGTTATTGCCACCAGTGAACAAGGGAGAAGATGGGGATAGAAATATTCAAACTCAAGTGGATGGCCCTGAAAGAGGCAACCTGCCCACGTAGAGTTGGAAGATGATTGTTGATATAAGCCAGAAACTTTATCTGGCTCCAGGATATCTTCATTATTAGAAACAGTCCATCCCTGTTTAGGCTAATGGGTATCAGAAAGGAGGTGCTGGGCTTTTCTTGCATCATTGACAGCTTTAGATCAAGACTGTCTGCAAGTCTTCCCAAAAGTTCTTGTAATTTTTTAAAATCTGGTGGAGCGACTGTGAAAGATCTCACAGATTCTTTAGGGGCTGAATATGGTTGTCTCTCTTCCTGCCTTTCCTACACCCTTACTTTTACTGACTCACACATTCCTGCCATTCCTCATCTCTACCCCAATTTCATATTAAACAAAACACCCAGCAGTACCAAAAGTGGCACAATTCTTAGTTCCATATCACTATGTTAATTTGCTTGTATGTTCTGTCCCCATCCTTAACCCTTTATCTGGTTGTTTCTCTTAGACTATAACCCTCCCGGGTAGGGACTGTCTCTTTATCTTTGTTTGTAGAGCACCCAAAACAAATGAATTGCAATTCTGCTTGGAGCTTTGGGGCACTACCATCTTCTAAAAGTAGATAATGATGGAAGGAGATCTTTATTAACATCCTCTTAAATCTTACTCACACACTGCTCAGAATCCTTTGAGGCAATGGAAATGAGAGAGGAGGCCATGACCTGGGAGATGGATGGTCTCTAGGAGTGAATCTTCACTCAAGTTGATGATCCTTGAAGAGGAGGCTTCCTCAGACACTGGCAGTGAGGTCAGCTCCACAGGCTCTGCCTTCATGGACGGGGGAAGCCCATATAGGCTAATAGGTCCACAGAGGCTTGGAACTGTAAGGCTGTGATGATCCTAGAGATCCACATGAAGGAATAGATCCCCAGGGAGGGGTTGTGGATGGGGCCTGTAAGAGTCTCAGAAAACACTCTGGTCAGAGGCAGCACTAGAGGGATGACTGACACTTCCTATCCCTGGGTTCTGGGGAGCTTTAACATGGGCCTCAACCTCCATCTCAGGTGGTAACTAGGCTGGCATTAAGGCTCCCTTGTGCCCGCACTTCATTTCCCCTGTCAGGTTGCCTTGATGCTGTAAGATGCGAGATGTAGCTGGGGCAAGTTTTTGGGCAGAAGCCACAGGGGAGAAAAAGGAAAACTAGCATTGGCAGCACATACCGCTCATATCAATTGTGCCAGTCTTGTTCCCCAAAGATTAGTATCCCAAGTACTCCGGTTTAGTCCATCCATCAAAGAATCCCCTTTCTATGAATGCCTCCCTATGGTCAAACATCCCCAAACCTTCCTCACAAGACCAATGCTGGAACCATGTTTGAAATTTCATTATCATGTCTCAGCTTTGCCCTTCTTCTCCACGGACTGGAAGAATTCCACTGACGATCACCCAAGCCTCCACTTCTTTGAGCATCTTCCCCAGCCAAACAGCCACACTTAATTGTCCTTGATGTGTTCTAGCAGGAGACTGGCAGTGTCATTTATCCCAACATGAAGGGCAATCAGTGGATTTTTTTTTTTTGCCACACCTAACAGGATCCATTTCAGCCTCAGGTCCGTATCTCATATCCTTGCTCCTGGCAGATAGCACACACCCTTCTGTTCTCTGGATCTACTCTGGTGTAAGGAGCCCTTAATCACATAGGCCTGCCTGTTTCTGGTATTGTTGTGAATCCCAGGATCCTCCCATCTGTACTTCTTTCTATCTGCATATCATTCCAACCTATGTTCTCTTCTAGTCCCCTCATCCTTCCTAGAGCTCTGATCCAAGGCTATCTCCATTATCTCTTCCTCTCTTCTGACGGGACTCTTCTTCCTTGTCACCCCATCTTCTCATTTCTTCTCCTCCTCACCTTCATTAGCTGGTCTCTTCCTCTGCCTTGTCACTCTCCTTGTCTAGCAGACTATCCTCCAGGTCCTCTCATTCAGCAGGTGTCTGCAAATCTTGAGTTGTCTGTGCAGCCTCCTCTCTTCCATCTTGTCTTCAAATCTCCATCTGAACTCCATCCTCTCCAGCTGCATCCCTAGTCCTCAGATCTTCTCTTCTATGAGCCAATACCAGGCACCAGTCCATACATAATTAGCTTCTGTAAGGTACCAACTCAAGGACAATGTACATTGTGTAGTTTCTGCATCCAGACATCTTTGTCTCCCCTCCTTTTTAGGTCACCTCTATTGCTGCCTCAGTAGCCATCATTGTCTTCTCTTCCTAGTCCTTAGCCTAAAAGAAAGAAGGATGAAGATCCCCCTACCAAACTCCCACATACATTTCCCTGTTTTCTATTCTTTGGTCACTTGTTTTTTACATTATAGCCTTCTCTGCTTTGAGCACTGCACATTTCCCACATTGCACTACTACTGCTGGTGCAGTTCTCTGGGAAGTAATAATGGCTTTTGGCATTTTTACTAAGAGCGGGGTCAGAAGGCACAGTGAGTAATGATGCTGGCAGACCGATTGCCATCAGAGGAGCTCCGCTGGTGAAATATTGTAACAACAGTTTCATTGTAGGCCCAGCCTTTAAGACTGGCCTCCCTAGGAAATTCCAGCCTTTTCTAGTATCCCAGGGGTAATAGGTGAGGAAGGTGTGGCTTGAGACCTGGCAAAACTGAGCCTCTGTGAATCCTGAATGTTCAATACTACATATTCCATAGATGGTGTCTTGTTTTCTGAGTCCTAAGTAGAAATGAGGCAGCAAAAGAGAAAAACGGGTTCCCCCCATCCACAAAACTGTAATATGTCTTCCAGTGCAGCAGCATTTCATTATTTAGCACTGAGATTCCTTCCCTCTATTTCTTTCCACTCCTTTGACCTCTCCTTTATAAGAATGTGTTTTAGTAGGAAAAGCTCAAATGTTTCTGTTCAGAGGATGGAGTTTGGGAACTTTGGCTTAAAATAACATATGTATGCAAAACAGAATCAATGAGAGCTACAGATCCACGTGGATTGAAATCCACCCATAGTATTGTGTCCCCAGCATCCACTATTACAGCGCTGGGATTTTATTCCCACAATAAAGACCTTTTTGTAGATAACCACTGGTACCCACTGAAGGACCTGGACAGACAGATGTACTAATTTCCCTTTCTGTTTATCTGTCTCCTGCAGAGTTTTTAATTGCCCCCTCACAGCCGCTTGTTGGGGGGATCTCTCCTCTGTTCTCAGTTCCAAACCCACCCTGACAGAACTGGACATGTCAGATAAAGACCTGGGAAACTCAGGATTGAAACTGTTGTGTGAGGAACTAAAACATCCAAACTGCAAAGTGCAGAAACTGAGGTGAGCATTTTACAGATTTCTTTTAAGCAAAGAACTCAGCAGGGTGTGAGGATGGTGTAAGATGTCAGCTTTCTTTCAGGTACATACCGAGGCTGAAAGGTGAGTGTCCCTCCAGCCCCTGACATGTCCGCGATTCATAACATCCTGATAGCTCATCTAATTTGGAAAATGGACATTTTAAATAGAGAGAGGTTCAAACTGGAGCACTAATTCCAACCCCCACTCCCCCAAATTTGAGGAATAAATGTTATGTATTTATATAAAACAAACAAAAAAACCCCACCCTACTCTAAAAGAACATTAAAGTTGCAAAGTTAAGCACAGAAGTTAGGGAATACCAGAATGAAGGTTGCCTGGGTAACCTTAATTCAGCTGCCCTGTGCATATGCATTATGATATAGTCTATAAGTACATGACCACATCTAGTTGTTCCAGAGGAGCCCTGCCTCATTCAGGGCACCGGATGGAGAGAGCTCACTGAATGAGCACCTATTCGCGACTCTGTTTTACCCTCATTGTAGCATTGGCTGTCCATGCAGTTGAAGGTGGGGTTGGAGGTGAAGCAGTGGCTCTTGGCCTCCTAAAGGCGGCTGCCCTCGCTGCCTGACGGTGCTGCAGGCCGGCTCGCAGCCCGATGTCCATCTCAAACATGCTGCGGTGCTTGGCCTCGTTCCTCTGCAGTTAATGCTCATGGTTGTTGCTCTGATCTTCCTCTTCATCTGTCATGCTGTCCAGCTGCAACTTTGAGATCTCAAAGGCCAGGCTGGAGCCGTGCTGCTCCTCTGTACTCTCAACAGGAGTCACCACCACCTTCTCCTCTGAGAGAGCTCTCAGAGGAGACAGGACAGCCTCCTTTGTACCCCCTAAGCTGCTCCTTCTGCTGCAGAATGGGCATCATGCCCTGCCATCTTCTCCTCCTCAGAAGACTTCTCCCTGTCCGTCTCAAGCAACTGACAGCAAAAGAAATGACAAAAGGGAAGTAAAGTATAAGCCAGTCGGAGTCAGGAATATCCTTCTTTGTCCCAGTGGGTCTGTGTGCCAAGCGGGGAGCTCTCAGTGGGTAGTAGTCCCTCCCAGAGAGTGGTGCTGGGCTATGGAGATGAGGAGACATTCTAAGTTGACAGTGATTGACACTCCAGAATAGTTCAATGGGGTGTGATTTTGTGATTGCTATGGTGGAGGAAAAGGAGGATCAGTTGGTGTCTTTCATGGTCAAGGAGCAGACATGAAGAATTTTTTGTGCAGACTTTTTTCCTTAGATTTTCCCAACACTGACACTTGGCTTTGGCCCCTCCTACTTCATCTGTCTGGGGTAAGAGAAAAAGCAGAGTTCTGTGAGGGCCATATGGGGGAGAAGGTGCTTCAGAAACCAAGTGTTGATGGCAGTGGTTCGTCAGTGATTGTGATGTCGTGCTGCTGGAGGGGCTCAATGTTTAGTTTGCTGTAACTTAATTCAGCTTAAGTTACAGCGAATTAAGGTCACTTTTTCCTGAATATGAGCAGTCAAATGGGGGTTTAACGTGCTTTAGTTTATGTGAATTGAGGTCATGCCTTTTTAATTGATTTGGGTTTCATAGTCAATCTAAAAAAATCAAACCTAATTCCGACACAGTCAATAGAACTCATCCTGGTCTCTAGAGTTGCAAGAGTCTTTCTCCTTCCAGAGAGATTTCAGAACATCTGTCAACTAATACCTCAGATTCAGACTTGAAATCCCCTAGAGGGTTCTTTTGTCTCTTCCATGGTGGCTAAACCCTAACAATATATGTCAAGGAATTCCATTTCAAACTCCAGTCCCTGCCAAGACTCCAATCATCAACGCCTCCAGAAAGGGCTGGGGAGCTCACTTGTTTCAGTTTCAGACTCACAGTATTAGGTCAGTAATAGATTCAGTGGACAACATAAATGTGTTGGAGCTGAGGGCATGTTTAGCATGCAAGTCCTTTCTCTCAATTGCAAATGGCCTGTCAATACAGATGTCAATGGACTATTCCACAGCCATGCATTATATCAACAGAGAGTCACTATCAAAGTCACTATCAAGTGACAATCAAAGTATGACTTCTTCTGGTAAGTGTAAATATCCTGGCAGATCAGCTAAGCAGGAAGATCACGTCATCTCATGAGTGGACATTAAAAGATACGGTCCTTCAGTTTGTTTTCCATGAATGGGGATTTCTTCAGATAGATCTTTATGCCACCAAAGACAGCAAGATCCCACTATTTTGTTTCCAGGAAGGAAGGAGCCTATGGTCAGCCCACCTTGTCTATCTATTCTCTCCCTTCCTATTAATTCCCAGAGTATTACAGAAAGAGAGGCAGGACAAGGCTTGGATGAGCCTAATATCACCAGCATGGCATTGCCAGTTCTGATTCTTTGTTCTGCTTCTACAGTCAGGAGACAGTTCAGATAGTCCTCATGCAGAAAGACATCTTTTCTCAGAATAATGCCCTAATACTTCATCCAGACCCAACTTCTCGACAGTTGACTGTGTAGAGGATATTTGGATGACTTCTAGCGATAGAGAATGTTCACAGGAAGTCCAGAAAGAGTTGTTACAAGACTGAAAATCCTCTATCAGAAAGACTAATAAGGCAAAATGGAAAAGATTTTCAATTTGGGCAAAGGCAGGGGATTGTGAACTGATTAATTCTTCCATCTGGTCATTCTTGATTATTATCTTTAAAGCAGCCAGGCTTATCATTGAGTTCCATTAAATTGCATTTGACAACAAACTTGGCCCGTCATCCATCAATAGCAGATTCTTCCATTTTCTACATCAAACAGTTGCAAGTTTTCTAAAAGGGTTGAAATCAGATGTTCCCTCCAATTAGGAAGATTCCTCTTCCCTGGGATTTAAATCTGGTTCTTCAATTGTTAATGGAACCTCCCTGTGAACCTTTATTATCTTGCTCTATGCGTCATTCATCAAGGCTGCATTCACAGTGTTTATTACATCAGCATGTAGAGTCAGTGAAATTTAAGCTCCCATGTTAAATCCCTCCTATGCATTTTTTTCATACAGATAGAGTAACATTAAGACTCCACCCCAAATTCATCCCAAAAGTCATTTCAGACTTTCAGACACTAACAATACATACACTTACCTGTGTTTCTTTTTCTGAGGCCTCATATGTCCCCAGGGGATTCATAGCTTCATACTCTTGGTGTCAGAAGAAGTCTATTCTACTGAGTAGAACAAGATATTTTAGAAAGTCACCCAGATGACTTTCTGTGGCCTATGGTAGTGAAGTCAAAGATTGACCTCTGCTCAGAGACAGTAAATGGATTGTTGACTGTATCAGTACAGTTTATCAAATTTAATAAACTAGATCCTCCTGCACATTTAATGAGAGCTCTGTTTTCTTCGGCAGCATGTTTCAACAAAGTACTATTCATAGAAATCTACAGAGCAGTAACATGGTCTTCAGTCCAGCCAAACATTACTCACTGGTGGCAGCAACAACAGCAGATATGCAGATCAGCAGGGCACTTCTCAGGTTGTTATTCAGACGAAGTCCTGACTCCCACCTCCAGACCAATCACACTGCTGGCTAATCACCATGAGTGCGATCCACATGTACAAAGATCTGAAGAAGAAAGGACAGTTACTTACCTTAGAAGAACTGTGATTCTTTGAGATGTTTTGTGCCTGTGGATCCCATGACCAACTCTCCATCCCCGTAGCTCAGAGTTGTCCCATGTGGACTCTGAGCCACAAAGGAACTGAGGGGCAGGGTAGCTCCACCCTTTGTGCCCTCGAGAGGAGGAGCATGAGGTACATGCATGAAAGGAAGCATGAGGGGGAGCATGAGGTGCATGCATGAAACCAGTGGACTCTGCTAGAAAGAATTTTCTGAACTCCTGCACAGAGGGTGCGTGCACACGAGTGGGATCCACGTGCACAGACTATCTTGAAGATAGTCACTGTAAGATAAGGAATCATTCTTTTTACACTGAACATTCCAATGTCAACACAAATCAAGTTATTTCCCTTCTCATATCATTCCCAACCAGGCATCTCAGACCCATATTGTTCAGTGTTGCCATCTCTTGCAAACTTTATCACAAATCTCTTGATATCTTTGGTGTGTTCCTTACAGTCACAGTTCCTGGAGCCATGTGAATATGTGAGACTCTCTTAAGTCCTAGCACTTGTGGCTATAGAAAGCCTAAAAACATGACTCCAAAGCCTCCAAAACCAGACAGCAAATAAAAAGAAACCAAAATATATTGCCTTAAAAAAATCTCATGATTTTTAAAAAAATAGTGTCATGACTTTTTGAAGCCTAACTCACAATTTTTGAGCACTTGGAGTTGGCAACATACTGGGAATGTGTATTTTTATTACAATGTTTTGGCATCAAACTGTCTATTGAAATCATCAAAATTTAACTCAGTGACACTATGACAATTTTTTTTTTCTGTTTTTCTTTGCTCGGGTGGTTTCTTCTCTCTCTGTCTTCCTCTTTTCCATTCAGTCTTTTGAGTGTCTATGTTCACCCTCCAATTTAATTTTTCTTTTCTGCCATTCCCTTTCTAAACGTCTTCCCCACCCACCAACTTTTTTCCTCCTTCTCTTCATTCCCTAAATTATCTCTCCATATGTCATTTTCTCTCTTTCCACCTCCACCACTTCCTTGAGTTTTTCAATATTCCCCTCACACCCTGCTTCTTGTGGGTTTCCTCTCGCTTCTCCCTCCTTCCTCCCCAGTCTCCAACTTCCCCTTGAACCTCTTTCACCTGGCTTGGTCTTTCCTCTTCTCCCCAATCTCACTGCCCTTCTCTGAGGGTCTCTCCCTCTCTTCACTGTAGGGGTTTTTGCCTTATTCAATCTTAACATTATCTCTGCCATCTACGGGTATGTCTAAATGGCCATTAGGAGGGTGTTTCCCAGCTTGGGTAGACTGACATGCACAGCTCTGCTCAGGTAGTACGCTAAACATAGCAGCGTGGCCACACCAACACAGGCAGTGGCTTGGGATAGCTACCTGAGTATGTGACCGGGGGGTCAGATTGCCCAGCTGCTGTGGCTACTTTATTTAGCTTGAGCAGAGCTAGCACAGCCTGTGTTGGAAGCACCTCCGAGCTACTGTGTAGATGTACTGAAAGAGGTGGTGATGGGAAAAGGGCTTTCTTTCATTGCTCCAGCTTAGAATTTAAGGAAGTCTGTCTTTACCTTCTTCAGTACACCTGGGGAGGGTCTCTTGTTATGTTCCAGTTGTGGTCCTTCTTTCCCATCCCATTTCCATTCTCCATTTTGGGGTCCCTCTCTCCTCACCCTCTCAGATGTCTTCTCTTCTTTTCAACCTACCAAACTTGTGGAGTTATCTCTGCTTCAACTTGGGGACCTTCTCTCCCCCCAGTCACAGCATCTCTCTCCACATAAATCCAGTATGGGTGTTTCTTCAGCTTTCACCCCAACCTTAAAATCTCTCCCCCTTTGGAGATTCTTTTCTCCCTGCCTCCCACATATCATGGGGGCTATACTCACCCCTACAGAAACTGAGGGTTGTTCTGCTTCATACAAATGTCAGGAATTCCCCTCTTTCTTCGATAGGGTGACTGGAGTATCAAAACAACTGTAGTGATGGAGGAGGCTGTGCAGAGGTCAGATTTGGTGGCTAGAGACAGTGCTTAGGGAGGAAGCTTCACCCCCAAGTGGATTTCCCATTGGTCAATGGCTGAGGTTTGGGGCTTGAAATGTCTGGGCCGTTCTTGATGCTGAATGGTCAGGCTGAGGGGCTGGTGGGGGGGGCGCCTGTCAGAACAACTTTGATGAGCCCCCTTCATGTTGTGATTGCTCTTCTCTGCGTTTTTCTCTCCTGCAGATTGAATGGTGGCCACATTACAGGTGCTGGCTGGGGGGATCTTGCTGCTGTTCTCAGAACCAACCAGAGTCTGACAGAGCTGAACCTGAATTACAATCCCCTGGGAGATTCTGGAGTGCGGCGGCTGTGTGAGGGACTGAAACATCCCAACTGCAAATTGCAAAGACTGAGGTCAGTAACATTTGGCTTGCTCTGGATGTCCAGGAGTCCTCTATGTAAAGCACTCAGCAGGGTGTGTGGCTTAGCAGCAAAGCTCACTTTTGCTGAGGCAGAGCGGTAACACAAAAGATGTTCAATGCTGAGCTCTCTTGAAAATATGTTCCAAAAACCACAAGGAAACTGTACAGAAAATTAGCCTCCTTTTGCTGCCATAGAAGCTAACCTGGAATGGACGGTCTTTTCAGGTCCTCGCAGTGGGCTGGGTGCTGGGCTCTGGAAAGGAGGAGACATTCTAGGCTGACAGTCCAGAATAGTTCAGTGGGGAGTAGTTTAGTGGTTACTATGGTAGAGGAGATGTAGGATCTCTTGGCCTTTTCCATGGCCAAGAAGCAGGCATGGAAGAATTGTGCAGAGATTTGTTTCTTGGATTTTCCCAACAATGACATTTGGGTTTTCTTCCCTCCCTTTCACCTGCCAGAGCTACTAGAAACTATAGAGCTCTTTGAGCCTCATACAGGGGAGGATGCTCTACAAACCAAGTCTTGATGGCAATGGTCAGTCAGCGACTGTGATGTCTTTCTGGTTCCTGCAGTCCTTGCTTGATTGGTGCGGCACCATTATTTTGTGAATATACTTGGGTCTGGGAGCTTTTGGAGACAGCCCCCCATAGCCAGACCTTTTGCCTGGAGATGGGGAGAATTCTGCTCTTCCTTTTATGAAAATGACGGTCTGACTGAGTTAGGGCGACCATTATTGCCTACATCCACATTCATTATGAAGATCAGGTACAGGGTGTAACCATCTTAATGTGTGTAGGCCAGAGACTCCCTGTGACAATCCTTGGGTGAAAAGGGTAGACTAGATCAGACACATTGTGAATGCTGAAGTCTTCAAGGATGATAATTCCTGAGAACTCCATCACCATACGAGGCAGTGTCTTTGTCAGCTTCTCTAGAAAACCTGTACTGTATGGATGCTAGTGTTGATGCACTCAAAGGTTAGGGGTGGTGTTGAGGAAGAAGTCATACCCCAAACCTTATTCCTCATTGGTTTATGACTGAGGTTTGAGGCTTGAAGTGTCTGGGTTTATTCTCAATGCTGATAGGTCAAGGGTGAAGTGCAAGCAGTGGGGCCGAATCAGGAAGTCCTACCCATCACTGGTTTCTCACTGGACAAGGGGCTTGGGACAGGGCTGAGTGCAATATGCATGGATTCTTATGATGAAGATTTAGACAAAGCTGAGAGAGATGTTTACTTATTAGAAGCAAAGCATAGACCATCTCCAAAGTGTGATTGTGCTCTCCAAAAGTCTCTCTCTCTGTCTCTATCTCTCTCTGAACCTTCATGTGTTGGGTCAGACTAGGTGGAACCGACTGCTAAGCATGGCTGTCTTAAAGAGATCCTTACACCTAGCACAGAACTTTTGGCCCAATTTCAATGCCAATTGGTCGGGAGAGGGGTTGGTGGGCAGGGCCACTTGTCAGAAGAGTTATGACAAGCACAGTTCACATGATGATGATAGCTCGTCTCTGGATTTCCTCTCTTGTGCAGGTTGGAAAGGTGTCATCTCAAAAACACTTGCGGCAGGGATCTTGCTGCTGTTCTCAGAACCAACCAGAGCCTGACAGAGCTGGAGATGTGTGGTAATTGGGATCTGAGAGATACTGCAGTGCAGCAGCTGTGTGAGGGACTGAAACATCCAAACTGCAAATTACAGAGATTGACGTAAGTGACATTTGGCCACCTCTGTGCATGTACAGGTGTCCTTTATCTGAAGTGCCCGTCAGTGTGTGTGGCTGGGATTCCCTTTACTGACATGGAGAAACTGAGTGTTCACTGTCTCTCCAGCATTTGTGTCAATGGCTCACAACATACATTAGCCTGCCCTGTCTGAAATTTTAAATAAAGCTGGACCCACACCAGACAACTGGCCCCACAGCCCCAATTTTGGGGGGATAAATAGTTTTTTTTTCTTTTAAACAGCCTTTAATAAAATGCATTTATTAAAAAGAGTTCACCCTTACCTTTTAACTATCACCCATTTATAGATATTTAAATTACTTTTGACACCTTGACATTTTTATTTAAAACGAGTAAGAGAAAAAGAGGACTTGGACTTCTGACTAGTCTTAACCTCCCAGCTCCAGCCACGGTGACTCTTGCCTTTGATGTTCCAGAGGCTAAAGCTGTTCTCAGAAGAGAGACACCTTCAGTTTGAAGATATACCCTGGGAAGTGCAGCCTGGGAATGGGGATGTGTGTGTGTGTATGCTTACAAACAGGGCAGGCCAGAATGAATGCCAATGTTGGATTTGCAATTAAAAAAAAAAAAAGAAAGAAAACCTCTGGGCAAAGGTACGGATCTTCCCTCTTCTATTTTAACACATTTCTATTCTTTCAAGTCAGAGGCTCCACTGCTCATCCCTGCCCCTGGCCTGTGGTAGGCTTTCAGCAGCCATTGTGACACTTCTGCTCAGATTTTCAGAAGACCTGCATGTTGGATGCTGAGCTCTCAAAAGCACTAGCTGAGTGCATGGCAAAATCAGCCTCCTTTTGCAGCGGCTTCACTCCATCAGTGGAAGTTTGAGGTTAATATTGCCAACCTCTAACGGAGGGACCCCCATTCTCTTCCAAGAACATCAGATCCTTTGCCTAGTGGGCTGAGTGGCTTCTCTCCCCACTTATCTCCACCAGTCCTAAAGCAAGGCCTTCTAATTCTGCCTGCAGAGAGTCCTATATTGGTGGTGGCTCCTCTCCCTAGTGGTAGCTGCCCCTTCTCTCCCTCACAGGTTGGAAGAGGGTGGGGAACGAGTAATTACCTGATGGAGTGGGATGTGGGAAGGGAGAGGGAAGATACGCATCTGATGGGGGTCTGCCTCACTGCTGTGCTGCTCTGACAGATCTGCTGAGACAATGACTAGCTCATTGACTAGCCCACCTCCATCACTTGGGACACTGTCACGCTAAACTAGGCAACTCACTGGGAAGTGTATTTTAGGGATCAATCCTGCGCTGGTGGAGGGAGTATCAGGCCAACTAATGGGCGGGGCTCATGAGCCTGGTGTAATGTCATTCTTCCCACCTGGAGTTTGGCTGTAATGTGCCAATACACGAGCTGGGGATTGCTGAAGTACCGCAACGCTCTGCCTGTTTCATCCCCCCTCCCCCCCAATACCAAGGAGGATGTGAGGAGTGGTGTAATGCCAGCTCTGTGACTTCCTCTACAGAGTGGGAATCCTCAACTGGCTGGTTAGAAGAGCTTTCTGGTCTCTTTGTGCTGCTGGAGCAGAGACATCCCCCTTCTGCCAGATGCTATCAGCGGCAACAACGGCTGGCTTCATTATCTAGGAATTCTGCTTAAAATTACAAAATGAAACTGGCTCAAGCTCACACACAGAAATCTGGGACAACTGTGTACCTCCACTGGGCGCCCTTTCTAGGGGAATATTTCCCCACGCGCAAGACTTGAGTCTGTGTATAAACAAAGCAAACTTTTACTAAAGGAAGTTGGAACACACAGCAACAATGACTGAAAACTGTGCAAATAATTAAAATGCATACCCCCCAGTATTTGGGGCAGAAGTCTTTTTACTCAGTTCCCCACCTTTGTGAGAGATTGCCAACATGGCCTGGTGGTTAGGGCAGTGAGGTGGGAGACCTGGATTCTAATCCTGGCTCCAGATTGGGGATTCAAATAAGAGTCTCCCATATCCCAGGTGAGTGCCCTAACCACTGGGCTAAAGGCGATAAGGGAACCACTAGTTCCTCCTTCACTTCACTAGCCCTGAAAAATGTTTTTGGCCAAAAGTGTTCAGCAAATCTGTGCCAAAATTCATGAATAGTTTTGGGATGACCAAAACTGCATTTTTTGGTGAATAAACTATTCACTCAAAAAACTTTGTCCACCTCTAGTTGTTACCTCCGTTTCACTGGTGAGGAAAGTTGTGGCTCAAATTTCTCAACTGAGTGTCTCCTCTCAAGATATCCCAGTAATGCATTCTAACTTACTTGGTCTCTAAGCCCAGGTATGAAACAGTAACTGTGAGTCCCTTCATTTTACACCCATTGTAAACCCTACTTCTCACCTTTGTAAGTGGGTCTGATACAGGAGGGGTAGGAAGGTCATTTCTCAAACACCCAGAAGGTCTCTCTGGGAGCAGGGATCCCAGCTGTGCTAAGCATATGGGCTGGGGGGAGAGGGGCAAGGGTGGGCAGGGATTCTGTCATCAGCAATATGAGTAGGTGGGAGTTTGACTGGGAGAGAAATAATGTAACTTGTCTTCCAGTTTGGAAGGGTTTGGGCCTCCACAGGCATGGCTCATAGTTTTAGGTACTGGGGAATGGTTTGAGGAAGGCAGGGGAGCTCATACAGCAGCTTCAGAGTTCATTTGTGTAAGCAGAAAAGAAGCAGAATACCAGCAGTGGGAAAGGGTTTGCACTCTTCCTCGGTGTCTGGTGTTAGGATTCTCCAGCCCATTGCAAATGCCTTCCCACCCCACACTGCTCCCCTCCCTTCAGCTAAGCTGAACATTCCCTTGTGGAGCCGGGGGTGACTGACAGAGCAGGGGCACGCACAAAGGAACCCACACGGGGGGCTTTCATGCTGACAGTCCCACAGCCTCCTACTACAGCTCTGTGACTGATCTCTTCTGAATGAACAGTCCCAGTCCAGATGGACACCGACATCCATGAGAGAATCTCAACCAAGAGGGAGGAAACAAGTGATCATCTTCCTTGCTGTTTTTCTGTCTCCTACAGTTTGAACTGCTGCAATCTCACGGCTGGTTGTTGTAGGGCGCTCTCCTCTGTCCTCAGTACCAGCCAGACCCTAAGAGAGCTAGACTTGGTGTACAACAAACTGGGGGATTCAGCAGTGCAGCTGCTGTGTGAGGGACTGAAACATCCCAACTGCAAACTGCAGACCATGAAGTAAGTAACAGCTGGTTTCTTTTAGTCTGTGCCTGTTAACACTGTACTATTGTGACTTCAGCTCTTTCTACTAGGATCACAGCCCTTCTAGGAATGCTCCTGGAAAAACACCTGCTATCTTCCCAAGGAGTGGGAAAGAGACCCACTGTTGGGTAGAGTTGTCATATTTAATAGTTAAGAAGTTGGATCACGCAGCAACACTTCATGCACTGTAAATGCAGTCTTTGTTAACGTACGTACTTGGGTTATTTAATTCACTAAGCATGAATGAGAACACAATTATGAGAGACTTTCACAATATGATTAGAATAACCCTTCTCCATTCAAATTCTTTACCATCATCACAAGAACAAACCTTGGGGCAAAACCTAACAACTAGACAAGGAAACGGGGAGAAAAAGGGGGCGGGGGTGGAAAGGAAGAAGGAAAGTCCACGGGAAGCCCTCAGTTATTTAGATTTTTAAATTTTAGCTTTGTAGATTAATAACAATTCAGGAGCAAGTTATTTCCCCAGGTCTCTTCTCTGGGGCTTGACATAAATGTAACATGGCTGCCATGTCCCTCCCCTTCGAACCACAGCATCCCCAGAACTGACACTGGCGCCTTTTCTCCTACATAGACTCGACAGAAAAAAATACCACAGTTCTTCAGAACTAGCTGGAAAAAATAAATGAGCGAATAAAATAAATATCACTATGCGTCCCCCAGAACAGACGTGACCTCTTCACGTACTCTCAAACAGAACTTCCGGGCAAACCTGGAGCACCAGCGCAGCTGAGAAACTCAAACCCTTCAAGAAATCTATTAGTGGGAGCCTGGCTGGGGAGGCAACGTGGGAAGCATGTGGGGTAGAAACATGGTCCTAGCACTGAGAGATACAACCCTGCTGCCGCCACCATGGAGATATTTCTCACACAACGGAAATAACTAATCAGTGATCTGAGTTCAAACTGGTGCATCTGGGGTGGGGGGTATAATGGAAAGGGCCTGTGCTACTACTCCTATTCCCCCACTACTCATTGCACACAGATGAAAAGCGTTTTCTCCAAGTGTAACACACAGAGAGCAAATGACAGAACATGGCTCCTGACAGAAACAGAGGATATTGCAATAGTCCAACTAGGAAAGTCCCTGGGCCTATGTGACTCTGCTGCCCTCAGTTAGTCCCTCACACTCTGAATTTCTTTGACTAATTTAGACACCTCCAGACCTATTTTCACCTTCTCCCCAGTTGTGTAAGGGAGTCTGAATTGATTTCTCAAAATCAAGTACAAGCAGCTCCATCCCTGGCCTCTCAGCTCTGAGCCTGACTCCTGGCTGTGGCTCCTGGCCCTTACCGCAGCCCTGTTCCTGGCCCTACTCCCAGCTCCAGCTGAGGCCGCACTCCCAGCCGCGGCCTTGCTTCTAGCTCTGACCACGGCCCTGACCTTGACCCTGGTCCCCAGCTCCCGGCCCTCTCCTGGCCGCAGCTCCCGGCCCTGACCATGGCCCAGCTCCAGTTCTGGCCACAGCCTGGCCCTGGCCTGGGCCCCCAGCTCCTGGCCCCAGCTTCGGTTCTGCTCCTGGTACTGGCCCCAACTCCGGCTCTGTCTGCAGCTCCGGCTCCTGAGGGAGCATGAACCAAAAATGTTTGGGGAACACTGCGTTAGAGGGAACAAGGAGGGGAAATGCAAAGAATGGGGCATAAATAAGTAGTCCTTCTACTGTCTGTAAATGTCTGTCTCCTGCAGGTTGTCTCTGTGTGAGCTCACAGCAGCTTGTTGTGGAGATCTTGCCTCTGCTCTCAGCACCAACCAGTCCCTGACAGAACTAGAAATAGGGGGGCACACACTGGGGGATTCAGGAGTGCAGCTGCTGTGTGAGGGGCTGAAACATCCAAACTGTAAACTGCAGAAACTAGGGTAAGTAAAGTTTGTGCCTGTTGTCATTGCAATGCTGTGAGTTACTCTTAATACCAGGATCACGGTATCCTACAGTGCATCCACCAGCCATGGACCAGCCCTGCTCCCCAGGCAAAGAACAGAGTGCCACTGATGTGTTCACTGGTTGTATTTTACTAGTTAAACAACTGAACAACATGGTGGGCCCAGGCCTCAGCCTCTGTTGAGCAGGGAAAGTGGCTGGGCAGCTGCCCTAAAGGGGCAGCCAAGGATCCTCCTGACTCAGGGTAATCCTCAGGTGATGCAAAGCTGGTATAGCCAACTCTGTCTCCCTTCCTCAGGGTAGTGCATGTACAGAGGCAGGGAGGCATATGTTAGGGATAGGAGGGGTGGGGCAGAGTGCAAGGGGCCAGCACAGCAGTTGGGGTAACTTAGGGCAGCCCTGAGGTTCCTGGTAGTTAGACCAGAGGCTCTTTAGGCTCCAACCTGCCCCAGGATCAGGGAGCAGAAAGGTGGCTTACAGCAAACTTCTCCTCCAAGTCTCCTCACCGAGTGCCTGTGAGGACAGAGCCAGGTTCTGAAGACATTGCATGACTGTAGATATGTTTTCAGCAGCCTGTTTATATCAATCACGCTGAGGACCACAGAGTGTGTCAATGTTTCCTCCAGGCTGCCTGGCAGCACTTGATTTGAAAATGGCTCACAGAAACACGGATGACGCTGGGATGAAACAGGAGGAATTATGGGAATTATTCAGTTTGTCTCCAAGCCCCACAATTCCATTGTCTTCCAGTAGAAATCCCATGGCACAGAGCATTGAAAAATCCCAGAATGCATAAAGAACAGTGGAGTGAGAGCAATGAATCGTTGGCTGTCTGATCTCAATGCCGAGCGTGCTGTCATTGTGTGGCCACAAATAAACAAGGCGACATTAACTTGATGGCAGGATAACAAAGCAGTGTTACCTGTTGCACTCACAGATCATACTGGCATTGCCTATCAGCTGACGTGGATATGCAAAACCCACAACAAGCTGAAAGTGTAGTGGTCTCCTTAGTTTAAATAAAGCAAAGAGACCTGCAATCTCTTCTTAGGCCCTGTAAATCTTGGAGGAGGGGAGTGCTATCCATGGTACCTGGTCAGAAGCATCATGAAGATCTGATCACAGCTTAATGGATCAAGCAGCCTCTGAAGTGCTCCTTAGGTTTTATAGCCTTTCAGGGATCATTGGCATGGGCTGCACTCTTGTCTTCCAGTTGGACACTTGGCAATAGACGTCAGATTTCTGCTGCTCCAGTTTCTCAGGTATTTCTATTCATGCCCAGTAGATGGTGATGGTGTGTAATAACGTCAATGATTTTTTGCTCATCAGAGGATATTTAAGTTTCATTAATTTCAAAGATCATTTTCTGTATTGACCCACACTGTTAATGAAAACTCCCCCATTAAGCAGTTCCGATAATATTCCAAAGCTACACACACGTCAGGGGCTAATTCCTGTCAATATTTTGTTTCTTGTGCTGTAATATTCATACCCGTATTTCAGAGTGGTTTCATAACAGTATTTCAGAGTGCAACAACCATTCAAAAAGAAAACAAACAACATCTTTTACAGTTCCTCTGAATAGAATAGACATGTTTTGTATATTCTCTATTATATCTGATACATTTTATTTCGTATCCTTTGGGGCTTACAGTGGGATAAAAGACGGAAAAAAAAAAAAAGGAATAAAACAGATTATCCACCTGTAGAGGGGGACTGTATCAGATTAATAAAAGCAGACAAAAGTGCAGTTTGTAATTTGAGGTGAAAAAATGCATTTTGGATTCTTAGTGTTTCAGGAAGTTTGATTTATGGAACCTTCTGTTCAAATAGATCAAGCAGTGGAACTAGCCAGTTTAAATTTACAATGTCCAATCTTATCTCTGATCTAGCTTCACTATGATTTATTTTTTTCCCATGAGTTAATATGTCATTCTCTACATGCTCTTTCCTATATTTCCCATTTTTAATCTTTGGCTGGACAGAAAAAGTAATCTCATTCATCAATTTATCAAATGTTTTCTGTGTTCCTCAGTTGATTTACATTAATTTAAAGAAATTGACAAAGGTATTTACAAACTTAGGCAAAGTGAAGGAAATTTATCTAAACTTTCCCGTTTTATCCCTGGGAGAGTTTAGATTCTAGTTTCAGCCTATCTGGGTTTCTATAGACAACATGTCTGACACCTTGAAAATGGAATATCGGCCTTCCTTTGTACTGGTTTACAGGTGGAGTTAGAATTAGGCACTCTTTTGGGGAGTAAACTGAGGTAACTGTCAGCAAGTTTGTGTTAAGATGGGGAAAACATTCTTCGAGTCTTGGTTTGGAAATGAGATGTGATCATAGTTATTAATAATTTCTAATATATTCAAGGCATATTAGGTGCCCATGTATATCACCCATGAGTCACTCCTTTCACTCCAGCTCGTTCTAGAGTAGCAGTTCCCAAACTGTGGGTCGGGACCCCAAGTGGGGTCACTCCATCAGCAGATGGGGCCATGGCAATCCCAGAACATGCATTTTGTAAAATGGCCTCCTCCGCACCGGCATGACCTCACACACACCATATGCACGAAGTCATGTTGCACGGAGGATGCTATTTTGCTCTATAAAATGGTGCCCTCCATGCAGCATGACGTCCCACGCACCGTATGTGTGTGAGATTATGCAGCCCAGAAGACTCTGTTTTTAAAGCAAAATGGCATCCTTCTTGCGGCGTGACCTTGCATGTACACTGCATGTGAGGTCACACTGCAGGGAGGACACCTCCAACTTCCATGCTGTCTGGGGTAGTGGGAAACAACACATCTGAAAATGGGGTCATGCAGGGAAAATGTTGGGGAACCACTGTTCTAGAGGATGGAAGTATCCCGTGGTGAAACAGCAGCTCATTACAGCATATTGCTAGAACTCTCAAACCCATTTGAAATGGACCCACAAGGTTCACCTTTCCCCTTAAATTCAGCTGGACGTTTGCATGTGGAATACACAGTAGCTGACACAACAGGTGCACATGGAAAGGAATTCCCTCAGGGGCCTGACTTGCCAATGGTAGCATTCTGATTTATCTGTGCATGTCTGGGTAAAGATTCTCCTTTTAGACACCGACAGCAGTGAATGGAGTAAAAATAAGCATTGTTTCCTCTTGGCACATATTTGTTTCCTGCAGATTGTGGAGTTATGATTTCCTAGCTGATCTTATTGCGGAAAATCCAAGAGCAAGATACCTGTGTACGGGATTGAGGATTCTAGGCTATAAACTCCAGAACTTTCAGTAAGTTACTGCTGGATCCCTTTAATTTGTTTGTGTTAACTCAGTGTCATGATTAAGGTCTTTTTACTTGAATCACAGTGTTTCTTTCCATGCCCCCTAGCCCAAGAACCAACTGTAATTCTTTTCCCACTGCTTTGGTGATAGGTTGCGTTTTGCTTTTTGGAAAGTTGAATAATATAGTGGCTTTCAGTGCATACTAAAGGCAGTATTTTGTTATATTGGAACTGCCAGTTATTTTATTCAGTAGGAAAGATTGAAAACAGAAATCTGGGGTCTTTCATGGTTTAATTAATGGAACTTCCTTTACTCAGATAATTTACAACCACTACCACAGTTGCTCCTGCGACAAAGACTAACAGACAGACAAAAGAAACAAAGAAAAGTGAAATAACACAAAGTACCCTTCATAACCCACACAAACACCTAGCCAAATATTTTAAATGTACAGCTAGCAGTGAGACCTGGCCTACACCTAAAACTTAGGTCAACCTACCTACATTGCTCAGGTGTGAGAAAAAAATCACATCCTTGAGAGACGTAGTTAAGCAAACTTGAGCCCCAGTACAGAATTCTTCCATTGACCTAGCTACCAGGAGATGGATTTACTACAATGATGGAAAAACCCCATCCATCACGGTAGAAAGTGTCCATTACAGTGCTACAGCGGCAGCACTGCAGCTGTGCTGCCTGAGGGTATGTCTACACTGACGGTGGCAAATTCACTGCCATCAGCTCAACCGATCCGGATCGACTGAGCGGAAGCGAAGACCTACTCAGTCGATCCAGAAGTTAATCTACTAAAACCACCTCCAAAAAAAGTGTAGTGCTGCATCGACGGGTACACATTTCCCGGCGGCACAGTGCAGTGGAGACGGCTCATTAAATGGAAGTTACGAAGTTGACGGGAGTTACGCAAGCTACTCTACGTAGCTTGCATAACTCTCATTGACTGCCGCCAAATTTCATCCGGCAGTATAGACCAGGCCTGAGTACTATAAAGTGTCTAGGCCACAAGCCTCAAGGGGAAAAGGAAAACTGTTTAAACCAGTCAGAGAGAGAAAACAAGACTAGGGAAGATGAAAAGCAGATGGAAGAGAATAGAAGCAAGTTCTGTGGGGATAACAAAGCTTTTTTAAAATGTCCAGTTCCATGCACAGTCCTAGAGATCCCATAGACAAGGCTTTGTTTCTGGGGTGTTATAAATGGTCCCCTTCAGAGACACCTCAAGGCAGCTTCAGAATAATTTTGATTTTCCAATTTTGCTTTTTAAATGAGTGTCAGTTTGGGAATAAGTGATTTTCTCAGTCTATTTTTTTCTGGCTTGTTACAAATGCCCCAGGGCAATTGTAATGGGACATACCTGGGTGGGTCACTGGCAGTGAGCTGAGACCTGTGAACTCAGTATCCTAGAGCACAACCCTCTACTGCTGAGCCACGGCAGCCGAGCTTGTAGCTGATTCATAACTCTGTACGTGATTCAGCCACTAGAGGGGGACACAGAGCCACACCAGGCAAGGGTGGGTTACACTAGCATGTCCCTTACCTTAGAACAGCACAGCACTGGCTCCGCTCGCCCATGTTTACTGTAAACAAAGAAACCCCATTCTCCTGAACTGGCAGTGAAGGAACACAAGAGTAAGTGACAGATTGATGTCTTCCTGCAGCCGGGCTGGATTTTGAGGTCCCCGCCTGCATTTCAGTAGTTTCAAGCCAAGTCTGCAGCATCACAACAGCTGCTGCAAACTCACCCCCTGCAAGAGCTGTGTTACTGAAGCCTGCGGGGAGGGGACGTGAGAAGCCCGTGCAGCAAGGAGAGCTGAGATCATGTTGCTTCCATGGAGATGCTGTGAGCTGAATTTTGCCGCCCCTGCTCCCTGTGGGCACTGAGTAGCCCCATAGCAATCAGTGGGACTGTTCGTACCAATAAATGCTCACCATCCTGAGTATAGGCTGCACAATCCAGCCCTTCATGTGCAGAAAGGACATTACTGTCCCTGCCCACAGCTCACGGCATGCGTGGAGTGTGGGGGGACCGGCCAGGCTTCAGACTGCATCAGCGCTTCTCCGCCGTCCCCCACCCTCCAAGTGAAAAGCACCTGCTGGCAGTGAGATCAGCAGGCAGGGCAGTGACAGTGACACAGGTCCTGTGGGCTCTGGCGGACAGCTGGGATTGTGAGCTCTTTGGGCTGGGACCATCTTTGTGTTCTGTGTTCGTGCAGCACCCAGCGCAATGGGATGCTGGCCCATCACTGGGACTGTTGGCACCATACTAACCAAGTCTCCCGGCATGTCAGGGAGACTCCCACTTACAAACAAAAAACTCCCGACTCCCAATTTAATCATGTTATCCCCTGCAGCTACATATGCAGACTCATATGGGATCAGCCACACATGCGCATTAACCTCAATCTCTGACAGACAATATATGTCGGTGAGAGAGATTGATGCTCATGTATGGCTGAGGCGGAAGATTCTGGGTAATGTAGTGGACCTCTGCTCAGGGCCAGATTAACCCGTCACTGGCTCCTGGGTGACCACCGGCTCACAGCGCCACTCAGGCTGGGCCACGACAAATTTGAGCCAGTGCTTTTGCGACTCAGTGTGCGGTGTCACCGTGCTGCTCTGGCTTGGCCCGACTGCCCCTGAAATAACTTTGAAAATGTTGCTCAGCATGCTAGGCGCTACTGCAAGAAGTAGGACTCATAAAGAACCCAATGGTGTGCAGTGCACTCAGCCTCAGATGGATTGTCAGGCAACAGAACGGTAAGGCTGGAAGGGACCCAAGAGGATATCGAGTCCCGCCCACCACACTGAGGCAGGACCAATTAAACCTAGACCCTCCCTGACAGGTGTGTGTCCAACCTGTTCTTAAAAACCTCCAGGGATGAGAATTCCACAGCCTCCCTTGGAAGCTTATTCCAGAGTTTAAATGTCCTTCTAGCTGGAAAGTTTTCCTACTAGCCAACCTAAATCTCCCTTGCTGCAGATAAATTGCTTCTTGTCCAACCTTCAGTGGACATGGAGAACAATTGATCGTGTCTGCATGGAGAATTAACACTTCTTTTCTTGCTTGCTTTTCCCCACAGGATGGGCTGTCTCGAGGTAAATGAAGAAACACACCCAGAGCTGTATGCTGTGAAAAAGATAAAACCTGATTTGTTCATATGGTAGGTCAGTGATGCTCAGACCTCAGTGGTTCAGGAGCCAAATTAGTGATCAACATTACCCCCCAAAAACCCCACAGTAGTGTGAATTCATTGTTTCATTTACTATAGCACTATCTAGTCATATTTAAACAGTATGATGGGAAATATTTCATTTTTATTTTTATTACATATATATATATTCTCACAGCAAATAAGTTAATAACGTAGTGCAAGTTGATAACTTAATTGGTTCATAACACACTAAAATCATCCTGACTGGTTAATAACCTCAATTGGTTAATAATTAAATCACACAGTGCTTTAATATCATGTGCTGCAAAGAGCTGCAGGAGACACATTAAGGGCCACTAGCGGCTTGTGAGCTACAGTCTGAGTATGACTGTGGTAGGTTGAGGAGTGGGACCCATTGCACCAAGGTGGCTCTGGCTTGGTTGCCCTGCCACTTGCTAGGAAAGCAGCCAGGGAGGGAGACCTCTGCCACCCCCCCGTGACTACAGCAGCTTATTTCAGCATCTGTGGCTGGGAGCTAGGTAGAGATTGTCAAGGCCAACCCTCCTGCATGAGGGTGAGAGACTCAGGAGTAGGAGCTGGATTTGCTCCGTGGTTGGTCTGACCTTGGAGGGGGGAAAGGCAGCAGGAAGGGGGCCAGGACCTAGGGGAGGGAGAGATGTGGGATCATGACATGGAGGAGTCTGGCAACCTCCCTTTTCAGTCTCTGTGAACGCAGCAGGGAAACTCAGGAACCATCTTTGGATCTAGAGGGGAATTGTCATCTGTTCCAATAGCTCAGTCAATGTTGTGTCTTTACAAAGTGTTCATAGTTTTACACAGTTGCACAGCTATTCAGTCAGTATTGTCTGTATCCCTCTCCAACACTTATTTATCCCAGATGTACCTTTTTGCTGGAATCCAATAAAGATCATGAATCAAGAAATAATTTTCCACTTCAAAGTTTGTGTTTCTTGTCATTGCACGTGCTAATGCACAAGAATTCTCTCATTCTCCATTGCTAAGGGAGCTCTCAGAGGGGTTTGCCAGACATTTTTTCATGTTTCCTGGCTCTTATCCATTACAGTCAACACTTTCAGCAGTTTGTGTGGGCAACAATGGGTTTTTTTTTTAACTTCTTTGGGTGCTCCTGGCTTTTTCAGAAAGTCAACACACTGTAACTATAGATGAAGATCCATTACACTCTCTGTGAACACATGTACAGTGTTCTCCTACAATAGTTTTATACAAGATTTTGGAAGATCTTGAAAGTAATGTAGAGGGGTGAGATGCTTTAGGGGCAGGCCCAGGAATCTTGGAGAAGTTTTTGGATGTAAAACATGAGCCCCCCATGTATGTGAAGATTTGATTGTGATAGGCCAGCTCGATGTCTGCCTCCAGGTGCTTGGAGTAAGTAGTAATGAGAGCTCAGTGAAGGTGTCACCCCCTGTTTCCAAACGCTCCTTATCTCTCATTGTTCTTTGGGGAATGTGAAGTGCATCTTGCTTCTGAATATAAAATGTTTCTGCTCTCTGAAGAAGAAAATATTTGTTTCCCTCCCTACTCAGGGCTGCTTATTTCAGGAGCCATGAACTGGCTTTTTCACTCTTTGTGTTCATAGTGATTGGAGCAGGCCATGCACTAGTTTGTCCTGCTAAATCTGGATTAGTTCATATGGTAATTCCTCTCCTACAGAACTAGGATGGAGCTAATAGATTGCTGGGTCATAAGGGACAATTTCTGCCTTCAGTTACATCCATGCAGCTATAGTGAACCACAAAATGTACTCACAGACAAGACCCAGGATCTTCCTGCCAGCTCAGGATTGTTCCTGCAGAAGCCTAAGGAACTGCACAGGGGGTAACTCCAGGTGGAATTTGACCCTAACATATTCTGGATGATTCTCCCCTGTACAACTCCATGTTCAGACAGCTGTGCCTGAGCAAGGCTAGTGTGAAGAGCGTATCGAATCTTACTAAGGAATTTCACCCGCTTTATAGGCCTAACACTAGTGCAATTGGAGTCAACTGCAAAACTCCCATTGACTTCAGTGGGGTCGGAATGGGCTGTGACGGAGTGTGCAAACCCCACACTGGCCAGTAAAGCACTTAACAAGCTGCTGGGGCTTAATTATCCCCCACCCTGATGCACCTGCAGAAGGGGTGAGGCTTGGAGGGAAGGGTTAAAATGGGGATTTCCCAGCTGACATAGGAGCTGGCTTGGAAGGAATCTAGATCTCTAGTTCTCACTGTGGTCAGGAGCTGACTAGAGACAGCTGCCTGCTGGAGCCTCCCTGAGGAAAGAGATGTCTCCTGTGGAGCTTATGTTTGATTGTTACCAGTGACTTTCCTGTGGGTGCTGATCAGATGGCTGCAGGTGCTCCCCACCCCTGATGGGTGTGACTGCCAGATACAGACCCTCTGCTTTTTCTGTATCTGGCTAGAAACCCAACGGGGCTTTGTAACAAGCCCCAGAGCAACCAGGTCACCCAGGCTTTGTAGGTCTGATCTGAAGCCCACTGAAGTCCAAGGGAGTCTTTCCACTGATGGTAATGGAGTTGGATTCAGCCTTATGTGAAAAAGGTACCTCAGGAGCAACCACCACATCATACCAGCATCAGTCTCTTCTTAGGAGGGGACTGGGCTGGTTCAGAGCTTTCTTTGGTGCTGATGTTTTCCTCATACACTAAAGCAGAAGCCAGGATGAGTCTGGGTGTGATGGTCTCATTCTCTGGCTGCGTTAAAACATTCCCAGCCCTGAGGTGTCCCCACAGAACATCTGGCAACACCAGAAGACAGGAGACCCAAGTTGCATTTTGTAATGGTTAGAGTTTGCCCTGCTCCATGGCTGTCCCTTTCCCATGCCCCCTGCTGAGATCTGTTTCCCTTTTTGTGCCCCCTCCAGGCCTTTTTTTGGTTAAAAAAATTGTCTGGCATCATCTTTGGCTTTGTGTGATACAGAGGGTCACACCAGGGCATGTTTGATTGCAGGCAGCCAGTGACCATCACTGAGAACAGGAGATGGGGCAAGAGCAGATGAACTGGTGAAGTGGGACCCCTCAAATCCCAGCCAGTGCTTGTTAGGAGGGGCAAGGTCTTTGCAGGGTGACATGTGAATAGTGTGCTGGTGCAGATCTAGGGATTTTGCACTGCATCTGCCATGGCAGTGAAAGCTTTTGCAGAGAGACAGAGATTTCCCCTGCCTACTTCTTCAGCATTTGCCTTAGGAGCTGCTAGGGCTTGTTCTTGCATGAAGCCAACAGGTCCCTCTCACCCTTATTCTACTCGCATGTTCCCCATATAGCAGTAACAGGTCCTTCAGTTCAGGGATTATAATATCCCTTTCTGCTGCAGCCAAGGCAAGGAATGAGCAGAGGGGAATGGGGGGTGTTTCTGTTCCCAAAGTGGATTCTGTTTGCACTTGTGCATTTCTGGTATGAAATCTGCTGGAGAATCAGGATGGTACAATTTAGGGGGCTGTCTCCATGAGATAGTTCTACAGGGTTAATTTAAACTGGCTTTTAGAGAGGCTGGAATGTGGGACAATGGGAAAGTCCAGTGATTAAGGGGCTCTGGAGTGGGACTTGAGACTGCTGAGTTCAGCTCCCTCTGCTACCAATGTGACCTTGGTCATGTCACTTAGGCTGAGGTCCACAAAGATATTTGGGATCCTAATTTCCATTGTAATCAATGGATCTGGGATAGTCCATCTCTGCTTCAGTTTGTAAAAGGAGGATCCTACTGCCCTTTGTTACGGGGTGTTGGATGAGAAGCAAATGAAAAAATATTGTGAGTTGCTCAGATACTAGGTGGATCTATCAGCACGTGCAAACAGAGAACTAGCGTGTGTGTGTAGTGCACTTAAATGTGTATCAATTGTCCGTCTGTCCTCACACCCAGTTGGTGCATTCATTCACTCCATCTCACCTAGCATTCACGGCACCCCCACTTTCACTCCATCCTGTTTTTCTACCCACATGCTCATTACACACAAACTCCCAAGAGATTTCTTAGTGCGCCACCTACCCACATTCATTCCACTATGAGTGCGCGCACACTGCGTACAGACAGAGCCCCTCACTCTGCTCACCCATCCCTGCACTGCACCCCCCCACCTGGTCTACGAGCACCCATGCCCTCTGCACACACCCACTCTAGACATATGTCCCATCACCCTCGGGGCAGCTCAGCAGGTGCCTTCGCCGCACCAACTCCCAAGCTGCAAAGGGCAGTGGCGTGGCGCGGGGGCCAGGCCCCTAAGTGCTGGCTTGTGGGGGGGCAATGGGCTGCCCCTTCACGACGCACACGGGACTGGGGGTGCTGGGACCTCCAGTGCCCCCCACCCCCTGTGTGTTGTGAAGGGCCAGCCTGGGGTGTGAGGCTGCCCCATCCGAGCCGGCACTGGGCTGGAGCGGTGGGTAAGTGCGGGGTGCCAGGCCAACCTTTCACAACAGGCGGGGGGTGCAGGAGGCTGAGGGGCAGCTGCTCCTGCGCAGGCCTCTCCCCCGTATCCCCAGGCCGGGGCATGAGGCCACCCCTATCCGAGCCAGCCCTGAGCTGGAGACCTGGGCTGGAGCAGGCAAGGCAGGTGCCAAGCACCAGGTAAGTGAGGGGCGGGGCGCAGCGGAGCCACCCCTGGATGTGCACCCGTCCCAGACCTAAGGCCCCCTCGACAGGTACAGACCCCCCCTTCTTCCTGGGACAGCTGGAGGGCAGTGTTGGGACCCCTCTTGTCTTGCTTTGGGGGGTGGCTACAAATGCAGGCTTGGCCCCCAGATGCCAGAGACCCATGGTAAGGGTCTGACAAAGGGAGGGAAAGCACAGCTACAGGCCCCACCCTTTACAGACAGAGGGTAAGGAAAGGCTGGGATTTCCATGGGTTTTTGGGGAAGTCCCTGCCTGCCCAGTGAGCACCCTAGACCTATAGTCTTCACTTTATGTGGGCAAGAAACTGCCACAGTCCAAATCCCCATAGAACCAGCTCTCCCAGTATCTGGTCTCCCAATTTTCATGCCTGGCTCTCCTTTCACTGGCAAGAACCACCCCAATCTCCCTACTGTTTCCCCCAACTCAGGGGTTGACTCAGCCTTGTTTCCCCCAGGTTCACAGCAATCACATCCCCACTCCACCTGAACACCTCCCTCCCTCAGGCAGCAGCTCCCTTCTCCACCTGCCTGGAGGATGCTGAACTTTGCCGGTGAAGCCCCTGGTGTCCTCAACCCCTCTCCAAGGTGACTGCCAGGGGCCTCACGACCCCCAGTTCCTGCTAGGGGCCTCTCACCCCTCAGTCCTCTGGTGTGTCTCCACTGCCTCATGGGTACCTCTGTCCGGCCTTCCTCCATTTACCTGTGACTCCATTTATATGTGCTTCTGCTGCCCCCTCCCCTTCTGTCCATCAGCCATGCATTTTTGCAGCCCTGTGCTGGGGAGCTGGGGAGCAGCATTTCCCCAGGACAAGGTCAGGGAAGGATCCTGGGTTTGCAGGAAAAGCACAGCCACTGCTACCCCCCTTCAAGGTGAGTTATACACCCCTGTGTGTGCCAGTCCCTTCTGTGGGCTGGTGCCATGGCCCCACCTCTCCATCTTTCCTGCCCTCCTGGGACAATGTGGAGGGAGAAATCCCTGCCCTACCCTGAGTGCGGGGATTGCCGTTGTGCCTGGCCCCCCTTACACAGGTCATGCAAGTTTCAGGGGAAGCTCCTTGTGAGCTCCCCTCTGTGCACCTGTGTGAAAGCCAGGCTCAACTGAGCTCCGGAAGGACAGGACTGCACTTAGGTGAGTGAAGGGTTAACGCTGTAAATGGGCTGCTCTGAATTTCACTTTCTCAGGTGGCATCTCTCTCACTCTCTAAGGCAGACTCTGCAGGCTGGGGAGAAAAGGAGCCAGAGGTGCATGTTCTCAGTCCTGGGCGCTCCTTGTCTAGTCTGGATTTGCGGGTCTGATAGTGGAAAAAACAGAGGCAAAGAAAGGAAGCTGGATCCCCAGATCTGTCTGGATCTCACAGAAAGTGTTTCATGCTTTGTGTTATGTTGACTCAACTCAGTACACCTGTGTATGGTTCAGAGGGGAATTAGCTCTTCCTGCCTGACCTTTGTCATCACAAATGTCTGTGACTCTGCCTGCATTAAAGAAGAACCTTTGATCTGAATTCTCTGACGTCCTGCATCTTCCTGCTTCCCCGACATCTCTGCATCTGACAGAGACTAAGGAGCCATGAGCACTGCTGTGCTCCCTCTGCCTGGATTAGCCTGCTCTGTGCACTGCTGCTCCATACAAAGTCATTAAAGGGTTTCCTGGAAACTGGTTAAATATGAGCACCTGTGACTCTGGCAATGAAATGTCCCATCAACAATGATGGGGGTGGTCGGGGTTTCAGTATAAAAACTAATCTGAGATGTAGAGATATGCTTGTAGAAGATTATGATTTAGAGACGCTCCCTAGCATGGGACAGTGTTGTGTGAATTGGGAGATGTGCCCTAAATCTGCTATAACATGGCTGCTCCCAGCTGCACACCTGGCAATCACACCTGTCTGTGTTGTTAAAGTTCTATTCTTTACTCAGTCAATAGTTTATTCTTTAATGAACCCTCAATATGGTTACATGATATTAGAAGTGGTGAATGAATTCAGACACTACAAGGATTTGGATAAAACCTCATGCATTTGCAACTAAAAGCACAGACAAACAAAGGACAGTGCCTTGAAGCCTTCAGCAAGTAAGTGAAAGCACAACTCTAAGAATGGTTCAGAGGGGTAACCATGTTAGTCTGTATACAGCAAAAACGAGAGTCCTGTAGCACCTTAAAGACCAACAAATTTCTGCCGGCATAAGTTTTCGTGGGCTGCAACCCACTTCATCAGATGCATGTCTTGCATCTTCATGCATCTGATGAAGTGGGTTGCAGCCCATGAAAGCTTATGCCGGCAGAAATTTGTTAGTCTTTAAAGTGCTACAGGACTCTCGTTGTTTTAACTCTAAGAATGGATGTTTTACAACCTCCTTCCACTCTGCAAATGTCAGGCAATGTGGCAGAGAACTGGATAGAGTTTAAGCAGTGATTTCTGTTGTATTTGTCTGCCATTGGGGCACAGAACAAAGATGAAAACCTAAAATCTATATGTTTCCATGTTGCTGGGGAGGAGGCACTGGATGTTTATAATAACTTGGAGTTTGAAGAAGGTGACAGCATGATTTTAAATATAATACTGACTAAATTTGAGGAATATTGCATGGCAAAAAGGAATGTGACTTTTGAGAAGCATAGATTTTTTTTTTTTTTTTTACATGCATGAAAAAACAGGCTGACATCATAGAACAATATGTCACAGAATTAAGGAAACTCAGTAAAACTTGTAACTTTGTTGACTTGACAGAGTCTCTGATCACAGACAGACTCATTTGTGGCATTACAGACAATGTGTTAAGACAGAGACTGCTCCGGGAGGGGGAGGTATCATTGAACAAAGCTCTCCAAATATTCAGGGCTGCCGAAACAGTTAAAAAAAAAAAAAAAAAAAAAACTCACCCAAGAAGTAAAAGAGCTGAATTCAGCAGAAGGGGTCATCCATGCACTAAGGAAAGTAACATATAGCCAGAGTGGCTCAACTCACAATGTGGAATCCACCCCTGCTAAAGGAATGACCGAGTCTAGATGGTCATGTGGCAAGTGTAGATCACGGCATGGCCCCAAACAGTGCATTTCCTACGGGAAACTCTGTCATAACTGTGGGAAACGTAATCATTTTGCAAACTGCTGCAGATCCCAAAGGCAGAAAAGTCAAGTGCATTTAGTTACTGACAATGTGACTGAGGCGTGTTTTGTAGATGTACTGGGATCAAGCAAGCCTGATGAGAGGGACTGGATTGCTGCCTCTGACAGTGAATGGAACAATCATTCCACCTGAAACTGGACACAGGGGTGCAGGTTAATATTCATTCTCCATGAGATTGAGAGACTGAAAATAAGACATAAACTGGGACCAACAAACATAAAAGTAACTGGGTGTTCTGGAACAAATATACCAGTGCAGGGGTGATGCTTTGCTAGAGTTAACCATAAAAACACCATTTACAGTGCTCCCTTTCTTTGCAGTGCCACCGATTTTAGGCCTGGCTGCATGTGAGAAACTCAATTTGGCAAAAAAGGCGCTCACATTACAAGATTATACTGCACCTGGTTATGAGGCACTCTTTCAGGAATATCAGGACCTGTTCCAGGGATTGGGTTACTTGCAGAGTGAGCACACAATCTGCATAAACAAGCAGGCTCCTCCAGTTGTTCATCCATGTAGAAAGGGGCCATTTGCACTCCGTGATAAACTCAAGGCTGAGTTTGCAAGGATGGAAGCAATGCATGTAATACCCATTCTGTTGGTTCCTCTACTTTTTGTAAGCTCCCTAGTCATCGTGGAAAAAAGGACTGGTCAGCTACGCATATGCTTAGATCCCTGAGACCTCACCAAGGCTGTAAAAAGAGAACATTTCAAACTAGCAACCAGAGAAGAGATTATGGCTCAGTTTGCAAATGCTCAATGTTTCAGTAAAATGGGTGCATCCTCAGGATTTTGGCAACTAAAATGAAAGGAAGAAAGCTCAAAATTATGCACATTTAATACTTCATTTGGAAGATACAGATTTTTATGCTTACCCTTTGGTATAGCTTCAGCACTAGAGGTGTACCACAAAACCACACACATGATCTAGGAACATATTAGTGTTGTGGACACCTCCATGGATGATCTCATCATCTGGGGCTCAACAAAAGAGGAGCATGATCGTCGACTTCAGTCAGTCCTGGAAGCAACTAGAGCTGCAAACCTCAAACTAAATAGGGCCAAATGTGTCTTAGGAGTTAGAGAACTGACTTTTGTAGGGGACATTACTTCCCAGGAAGGTGTAAAACCCGATAAGAGGAAGATTTCAGCCATTGAAATGATGCCACATCCCCAGTTAAAGAAAGATGTCCAACGGTTCCTAGGAATGGTTAATTATCTTGGAATATTCATACCCAATCTTTCTGCTAAAGCAACGGCATTGAGACAACTCCTAGAGGACAAAAATGAATGATGTTGGAGTGCTGAACAGGAGGAATCATGGGAAAGTTTAAAAAAAACACCTGATACAAGAACCAGCATTGAAATTCTATGCACCAGGAAGGCCTATTAAGATTACAGCAGATGCATCACAGGCTGGGTTGGGTGCAGTGATTTTATAGAAGCATGAGGATTGCTGGCAACCAGTGGCATATGCATCCAAAGCATTGACTGATGCAGAAACCAGATATGCACAGATTGAGAAGGAGCTTTTAGGAATCTTGTTTGCCTGTGAGAGATTCAATCAGTATATTTATGGACAGACCGTGGAAGTTGAAACGGACCATAAGCCTTGATTGCATTATTTAGCAAACCGCAGAATGACTGTACCTTAAGGATTCAAAGAATGATGATAAAGTTGCAAAAGTATAATTTGCTCGTGACCTACATGCCTGGTAAATTTATGTTCACAGCAGATGCACTTTCCAGAGCAGTGGCACCCACGGCACCCGAGAAGAAAATAGAGACAGGGGTGCAAGCCTACATAGATATGGTTGTGAGGTCGATTCCCATAGCTAACAGGAGACTGCAACAAATAAGAGAGGAGATGGAGAAAGATGAATCGCTGGGAATCCTTAAAGAAGTGATAATTAAAGGGTGGCCTGAAGTCATAAACAGTTGCTGCCTAAGTATAGGAGACTATTGGAACTGCAGACATGACCTGACCATGATAGATGGGGTTATTTTCAAGTGCAGTAAAGTCGTAATTCCACTGAGCCTCCAAAAAGAAATGCTACAGAAGATCCAGGAGGGTCATTAGGATGGTGCACACACACAAGGGAGTTGAATTCAGGTCCCATGGGCATCCTTAGTTCTGGCACTTCCTAACTTTTGAGGGCTTGACTTTGTAACCTTATGTTCTTGTAACATAGGGATTTTATTTTTGTTTTAATTAATTTAATTAATTTAATTTGATGTAATATATGTAGAAGTGTCATTCCTGAAGGAGGATGCCAAGGGAATCTGTATGTGCTGGAGTTGTGAGCATAGACTAATGGACACGGTAGGTAACCAACCTGAGAGGGGGGCCGTATCATCTACATCACTAGCCTCAACAGGTGAGTGTTTCTAGGGCAGAGATTATCACATTCACTCTGTGCAGGGCGAATACAAACAAAGCCACCTTCCTGTGAAGCTGTGTATTTAGGGACCCATATATGGGTCATCCCCTGGCAGTAGAACTGCACTGACATATACCAGCTGAGATCTGTCCCTAGGCAGAAACCCCTCTCTCTGCTTCCATCCTAAGAGGAGTGGGACCAATGGGTTCTGTTTCCCCATTTTTCTCATTTCTCTGCTGAAACGAATCGTGAACATCCCATTTCCACTTCTCAGCTGGGATAAGGGTTTCTTGGAGTTGCAAACGAAAACAAAAACATGAGAAATTTTTGAAAAGGGAAGAAAAAGCCATGAATGGTGGCAGGTGTTGGGGTGTGAGCCAGCACAGGGGCTCTGCACCAGAGAGGAACTGCTTATTGGACCTTAAAGAGAAATTTACCCAGAAAGACAGCAGAAATGAAGAAGTTTACAGGGATGTATCAGAAACGTATCCTTCCTTCCTCTGTTTAACAAGCAGCAATTTCCTTCTGAGTAACTGTGCAAGTGACTTGTAAAGCTTTCCAAGCTCACTTTTGAAACCTGTGATATTTGTAGTCCAAAAAGAGCCAATTCTGCTGACTTCATTTTTTCAAAAATCCTGTTCTCATGGTTTTTTAAATATTAAAAATAGTGATTCTGCCCCCTCATGCAATAGGATTTAAACCCCACCTCCTGCTGATATCACTGATATTCATGTATCAGGAAGATGCAAAGTCCAGACTCCATTCTGTCTGTCTGCACACTATTTATACATGGCTTGTCCTGGTTAAAGCTGCTTCACTGCTTTGGTGAAGCTGCTACGTTATTTTCACCCCACATGGAATGTGTAAGAAGGGAAAAGTTATGAATGTGTCTATGGAGTTCATGACATCACTATTCAGAGAAAGAGTTGTTCAAGTTGCTGAAGCCAAAGGAGTGAATCCAAAAGTCAATACAAGGAATAAAAACCAAGAAAATATACATACATGGCCCAAGAAGGCTGTAAAACATACCTGCTGTCGTATGAGGGCTGTTAGAGAAATTCAGCGAGTGTTGAAGATCAGTTTTAACTGGAGATGTTTTGGTTTCTGTGGATTGCAGAAAAAACTTTGAGCAAACAGTTTCCTGTTCCTCTTCCTCTTCCTCTTCCTGAGTGCCTTTGGATGTCTCTGAGCACAAAGAAGACTGAGAGAAACTAATCAGAAAGGGCCATCAGATGTTCTTTGTGATAGCTTTCTGACTAACAGTAAGTCCATCACTTTCTGCATTTTCCCTTGAATTTTCCCATTTTCCCTGGGCTAACTTTAATCTGAACTAGTTATAGTTCATACATTTGGGTGGTGAGACCTGTTTGAATGGGGCCTATGGGTATGTTTACACAGCAACTGAGAGGTGTAATTCCCAGTGCAGGTAGTTGTGTTCGTACTAGCGCCAAAAAATAGCAGTGTGGGGGGTGGCTTGGGCTAGCTACCTTTGTAGGTATCCAGGGTGTCGGGTGGGATTTTACTTGGATGGCTAGCCCGTTGTGCTGCTGCCACGCTGCTATTTTTAGGCCATCACTCGAGCAGAACTAAAGCATGTCTGTCTGCCCAAGCTGGGAACAAAGCCCCACAGTTGCTGTGTAGACACACCATATGTCAAAAGTTACCACTGCCATGCCTCACCTTGCTCTGATATCCAACATACCCATGAGGTTATCACAAGCTAACAATGGATCTTCGGATGCAGGGTCTGATATTCCAAGACTGTTTTCTAGATTTATATATTCTGAAAAGTAAATTAAATGAAGATATCCCTCCTCTATTTTCAAAACCAATTGGATGATGATTACTATTATTATAACCCTTTCTTCCGAAGACCTCAACTGGCTAGACTAACATTAACTAAAGCTGCACCACACACCCCAGTGACTTAGATCAGTATGATTATCTCCATTTAACAGGTGTGGAAACAGGAACAGAGGATCATTTGTGAGAGAAAAGCACTGAGTTGTTATGAACCCAGTGACCTACTCTCACCACTAGATTACACTTCTTTCCTCTACATGGGAATTGTTGTTTTACCCTATTCATTATTAACATCAGGACTTTACACTGTGTTTTAGCTTCTCTCGATACCCAGTGATGGGAAGCCAAAGCAGCAGAATCAGTGACCTGCTCATGCATGCCCTTGACAACCTTTCTCAGGAAGACTTGAAAAGATTTAAAGACAAATTATCACACTCTGCCTTTAAGGGGAAGGGCAACATCCCTCGAGGTCGGCTGGAGTATGCGGACACAATAGATACTAAGAACCTCCTTGTGGAATTCTATGGTGGAGATGCTGCAGTGGATGTAACTATAGATGTTTTCACTCAGATCAATCTCAGAGACTCCGCTGCTAAACTCAGAGAAGAAAGAGAGAAAGGTAAGAAACCTAAAGTTACTGTAAACCTGGGAGCATCCTTCAGGAATCTGCCTTAAGGTGACATCAGGAGCAGAAGGAGAAAAGAAACAGGCTGATTGACAGGATTCAGAATTTGTCATTCCAGCTGAGATGCCCACACTAGGCCAGATTCTCTGACCTGCTTCACTCCCTTTTCGCCACTCAACGGGCACAAGAGGAGCAGAGAGAGCCTGTAATTCTCCATCTGATGAAATCCCCCAGTGTGGGGTAGTCGCCAGTGGGTGCAGAGCCAACGTAGCAGTGCAGAGGGAGTGCCATGGACGGGGAGGTGAGAAGGGGAAGTAACTGGAGTGCATCCTCAGCAGGGGGACCATTCCTTGGTGACCATTAGCAGCTGGTGCAAGTAAGAACAGCCCCTACGGTGCTCTAACCTGTGCTGGGGCTGGGACAGAGAATTGAGGGTCTGTAACTGATCACAGCAGAGAATCTGGCCTAGTCTATTATCCAAAGCAGCTGGTTGACCACATGAGATATTTCTGGGATTCCAGGCAGGATATTTATTATCTCCAAGGCCATCTTTTAATTAAAGGAACAAATTCAGTGTAATACAAACCACCAAGGAGCCAGCAAACCTGGAGATCTGCATTTCCAAAGGCTCCAGGCCACTTTGCAGTGTCCCGCAAGAGTGTAAAAGCCAATGGGGATCCACTCTTTAGTGGAGCAGTACTACAATACATGTGCTCAGTAGTGCAACTAAAATCAACCCTGTTATATTCCATATACCCCAAGGTGGCAGTGAAGATCAGCTGGGTTAATTCTGCCCAGGGTTCCTGGGATTGGAACTCTTCAGGGCTGGCAGAAGGGGGCTCCACCGAGGCTTTTGGCATTCATGTCCCTGGACAGTCCCCCAGGGGGAGAGTTTTGCAGCCTCCAGAGAGCACAATGCAGGGAGCATTTATTTGATTTAGACTGCGAGCTCTTTCAGGCAGAGATGATCTTGTGTGTGTGCACAGGACATAGTACAATGAGGACCTGACTGGGGCTCTAGATCCTCCCATAACTCAATAATAATAATAAATTAATTATAGGACTTTGTTTATTGTGTGGTGGGGAGAAGGTACTTTATCCCCTAACTTAGTTATTAACTGATGTTCGGCAAAAGGAGTGGCAATAATAGGGAAACTATTCTGGTTTCCTGTGCAACTTTAAAAAACAAACAAACAAACAAAAAAAACATCCAATAAGCATTATATCAGTAATTCAATCTAGTGGAAAAGCTGGAGGTTGTGGGGGAATGGGAAGGAAGGGCCGCAAGTGGTGGTTATATCAAACAAACAAATTCCTTCTGGCTGCCCTCAGTGTCTGTCTTAGACCCCTAGCTTTGTAAAGGCTCCCCTGAGCCATCTAGCTGTCCCCTGAACGAGCTGTCCTTCACATGGACCCTTTAATTGTTTCACCTCATCTGTATTCGAAGAAAAGTGTTTCTACGGGATTCCCTCTCCCTACAAACACTCCCGAATTGGCTCTTTGTCCCAGTGCAGGTTATTCTGTGTTTCTCTGACAATGTAGCCTGCTCGTTATGTAAAGTGCGTAAGTGTGGACATCAGTAGGAACAAGCAGGGAGAGGTCCGAGAAACCAAACTCCCTTTACAGTATTCCACAAACTGAACTTCATAAAATGGCTGCTGGTAACACTGTTCTCCTCGGTGATTAGTTCATTAACGCAGGATGCAATTGCATCACTGAGTCACTTGCTGCCTCTATACAGAAGAGAAATGAACTGAAACACACTAGACATTCTTACAGTGTTATTTAAATGTAATTTTCTTTTCAGAGTTTCATCAGAGACAAAAACCACCAGAGATGTCGGCCAAAGGTACGTGGTGGCTACCCAGGAAGTTCCTGCTTACTCAGTTGGATACTTTTCCCGAATGATCAGTGTGAAACAAAAATCAACGGTGTACATGTTAACAAAATCTTTACAAGTGTCTTTCCAGATGACACCATTCGCGCAGCGTTCCCTTTCAATTCTCCAGAACAGGAAACACTGTGAAACTGCAATAACACTACCTATTCCCAAAGGCAATACTGTAAAGTTTTTAATGGTGACTATAGTAATAGCACTGAAAGTGAAGAGCATTCCCTAGGATTTAATGGGCAGCAGCCAGGAAATGTCCTTGTGGTGGTAGTGCTGCTGTTGTTGCTGAGGTCCAGTCTGGTTTCCCTTTTAGATAAATTTTCACAAAGGGGAGAGAAGAATAACAGAGAGAAAATGCCACTTGTCTCTGATGCTTACTTTCCCTTGCAGCTTCCCGGCTGCAGAATTACAGGTGCAGCATGTGTGTCGATCAGCCACGCTGAGACCCAACAAACTTACAAATGTCAGACCTTTTACAGCGTTATTTTTGTCTGACTCTGTAGTCTCAGGCTGACGACAGTGTTGGGAAAGATGGAGTAGTCTTGGCCAGCTAACACAGACTTTCCTTAGACAGAAAGGGAAAGATAGAAATGTGGAGGGGAAGGCAAATGACACATGAGGGGGAGGTGACAGCAGGAGCCTCAGGCTCACATCCCAGGTGGTGTTCAGGAGTTAGCCAAAGGGTAGTGATATCATTTTGGCTCCCCTCAGTCTGGTCAGAAAATATTTCAGGATCAGGATGATGAAGGCCCAACATTGTCACAGAAAAATAGAAATGTAGGGTTGGAAGGGACCTCATGGTCATCTAGTCCTTTCCCCTGCACAGAGCTAAGACCAAGGAAACCTAGACCATCCCTGACCGGTGTGAGTTTAAAAACCTCCAATGACTGGGATTCCACAACCTCCCTTGGAAGTCTTTGTCCTTCTCTTGTGCCCATTGTATTTATAGAATCTTTGCCTTCTGTGTCCTTTGCTAGGTGTAACTCATTTTGTGCTTAGCCTTTCTGATTTTGACCCTACCTTTTTGTGCAGTCCTTTTGAACTCATCCTAAGCAATTTTTCTGCTTTATCCTTGTGTCATGGTGGATCCCAGAAGGTGGTGGGAATTGCAGCTATGATTGCACTTTGCTGCTTCCTTTTCATATGTTCCTCTGTTCCATTTAGTGACCCCCAGACAAACTGTGTCCAAAATGCGGTGGCAGCCTCACACCATTACAATTAACTGATCAAAATACTGGGGCGATTTCAGCTATAAACATTTTTCCTATTTCTAGAATCTCTCAGCTTATTGTCATGCCAACTTATGACCTTACCAGAAGCCTTGCAAATCCCTCAATACTGCTTTTTTATCTTAAATAACTCAGTTTGTACCAGTTTTATTTTGAACTCTCACTGACTTTTACAAACAATTTTATATAATGGGCTGAGTTGGACTTTTGTTAGTCCGATACGGACTTGAGCAAAACAGAGTCGGTATTGAGCCACTGCACCAGCATGGTTCTGAAGGACACTCTGCTATAGGGGTAGCATGTCTTAAGTGAGGAAGGTATCTGGAGGTACTCAGCTGTGGTAGTTAAAGATTCTATGATGCTCTCTCTTGTAAACCCATGTGTCATGACAAATTCTAGTTTATGAAGTTACATTCTTTCCATCTAACTTCTCAGTATTGTTTCAGCTACATATATTTTCCTCCACTTGTGGCCTAACTTGTTGTATTGTGTTGATGTGCACTGTCAAATAGTAGCCAGGTTTCACCAGAGAGGTGGCTGCATTTCACTGGGCAATGAAGCGATGCCTACAGCCTTTCCTCAAATGAATCATTTCAGTGGGTGACCATATTTGAGTAAAGGCTGCAGATCCAGCCCATAGTTAACTGATTTCAGGATCCTTTTTTGAAGAACGTTTAATTATAAATGTAAAGAACCATTATTGTTGTTAAAGTAGAACTATTTTAAGAGATTAGTCTGTTTTCTGAACTTTCAGTCCAATAATTCTAATGCCTCATGTTGCTGCTTCAGATTACAGGAAGAAGTATAAAGAAGATATTAAAAAGAAATACAAACTAATAAAAGATATGAACAGTCGTTTTGGTGACAATATGATTCTAAACAGAAGATACACAAACCTGACTATTATAGACAGACCTCGTCATGAGAAGGAGAGAGAACATGAAATAACAGCCATGGGATGGAGACATGCAGAAGTCATGACTGAGCGAGCTAGTTCTGCGATTACACTGGCAACCCTATTTAAATCTGATAAAGATGGCCAAGCACCACAAATAGTTGTGCTTCTGGGAGCTGCAGGGATTGGGAAAACAATGATTGCAAGAAAGATGATGTACGATTGGGCAGCTGGGGAACTCTATAAAGAAAAGTTTGATTATGTTTTCTACATAAACTGTAGGGAAATTAACCTTCTTACTGAGCAGGGAAGTGTGGCTGACATGATTTGTAAAAATTGTCTTAATACAAATGCACCAATTAGCCACATTATGGTGAACCCAGAAAAACTCCTGTTCATAATTGATGGTTTTGATGAACTGAGATTTACCTTTGATCAGCCAAAAGATAATTTGTGTTTTGATCCCTGGGAGAAGAAGTCAATGGAAATTATCCTGAGCAGTTTATTTAGGAAGACAGTTCTTCCTGAATCCTACTTGATGATAACTACAAGGCCAGCTGCTCTGGAGAAACTCTCTCAATGTTTAGAGTGTTCACGTTTTGCAGAGATCCTGGGGTTTTCTGAAGCTGAGAGGGAGGAATATTTCCACAAATTCTTTGGAAATGAAAACCAAGCCAGACAAGCATTACGATTTGTGAAAGCAAATGAAATACTTTTCACTATGTGCTTTGTCCCCTTCGTGTGTTGGATCATCTGCACTGTTGTGAAACAACAGCTTGAGAAAGGTGAGAATCTCACGCAAACTTCAAAAACCGTCACTGGAGTGTATATGCTTTACCTTTCCAGTTTAGTCAAGCCACTCAGCAACAGCTTGAAGCAACACCTACGTGGAAATCTGAGGGGACTTTGCTCCTTGGCTGCTGATGGAATCTGGAATCAAAAGATACTGTTTGAGGAAGAAGAAATCAAGAAGTTCGGCTTAGATCAAGAAAACTCTCTCCCTCTCTTTTTGAACGAGAATATTTTTCAAAAAGAAACTGACTGTGAATGTCTCTACAGCTTCATTCACTTGAGTTTTCAGGAGTTTTTTGCAGCTTTGTTATATGTCCTGGAGGAAGATGAATCAACAACAGATTCCGGAGCACCCAAGAAAGATGTGAAAACCTTGTTAGAAAACTATGGAAACTCTAGAAATTTTTTAATGTTAACAGTACGATTCCTGTTTGGTCTCTTAAATGAAGAAAGAATGAAAGACATTCAGGAAAAATTTGGCTGTAAACTTTCACCTAAAATTAAGGCAGATTTACTGAGGTGGGTTCAAGCAAACCAAGGAACAGATTTAAATTTAACCTGTGTTCACGAGGGGATTTATCAGAGTTGTCAGCTTGAATTGTTTCACTGTGTGTATGAGATGTATGAAGAAGATTTTGCAATTAATGCATTGGATCACTTCACTGATCTAAAGTTAAATCAAAACAAATTTACCCAGATGGATCAAAGAGCTCTTTCATTCTGTGTAAAGCATTGTCATAGACTGGAGTCACTTTATATTTATAACTGTACATTTAGCTCAGAAGACTATGACGAAGAACTCCCAGGACGACGAAAGTGGTTATATCAGTAAGTTTCTCTCAGTAGTTTCTTTAACAGATTAAATGTTGTTTTCTCTATATCTTGATAACTAATAATTGGCTGAAAGACCCGCCACAGAATAAGTTTATTATTACTGCAAACTAATGATACAGTTATCGCACTACCACAAAAGTTAATTTCCTTTTTTTTTAATCATGATTGTTTGGTCTGCTCTATCATCTCAGTGACTGAAATGTTAGCTGTACTGTTATGTGTATGGGATATGAATGGGATTAGATGAGACCAAAGAGTTGGGGAGGGGAGCTTGCATTGTTTCAACAATTGTACAAGGAAGTTGAGAGCTGCTCATGGAGACCTTCAGCGATTTTTGCAAAGTCCTTCAGCAGGGAGCAAGGAAATCACTAGGAAACAAAATGGGCTTCCACATCTCCAATGTACAATTTTGTTCTCTTCAATAAAAGGAGAAAAAATAAGTCATGGGCTTTTTCAGATTCTTTGTATCAAAACTCAGTTTCATATTCTAAAGTTCACTAAACTCACTGCGGGGGAGGACCAAGTACAAAACCTGAACTTTGGCTAGGGAGAAGTTATTAAAGTCTTAATCGTGAGGAAGACTCGCCAACTAACAGATAATGAATAGATAATGAATAATTCACTCAGTGAATGTTGCCTTTTTCACAACCTGTCCAAACAATATATGATTTCAAAAATATTAGTTATTCCAGATTATTCATTTTGATTGGACACACAGATCATAGGATGTTTTGGTACTGTGAATCGATGAACATAAATATGAGAACCAGATTTCCAGTATAAATGCTCAGGATTACACATTCAAATTTTGCTTTCACAGGAATATTCTGTAATATTGATTTAAACTCACTGTTTCAACAACACTTCTGTCTGCAAATTCCGTTTGCTAGCATATTTGGAAAGTACACAATAAACGTGTGAACACAGTAAAAGGAAAATCACTTTAAAATTCATCAGAATATTCTTGAATTTTAATTGTTTTGCACTATTCATCCAGTACCATTTCTTATACAAATGCTGCTTTAAAATTAATTTGCCATTTTACACTTTCTGCTGTCAGAAAACAGTAAACTCCATTTCTGGATACTTATAGGGATGTAATTTAATTAAATGTAATCTCAATTATACAATATTGAGTAACAGTTGTCATATTTAACATTTTAAGGGAATACTCATATTTGGTTTTTAGTTTTGTGGGTAAATTAAAGACAACACTCGTAGTTAAATAAACATAATTTCTATTGTATCTCCAGAAATGATACAACAATTACTGCCTGACACAAAATCATAAAACCACTGGAGACGTGCCCATTTGTGTGAATAGTTAGAACTGCATTTGAAGATTCAAAGCACCAGAGTACCACAAATTAATAAAATGAACAGATTAATTTTAGTAACACCTATTTGACTCTGTGTATTTAAAATACATCCCAAAGTACTAGATGTAGTTTTGAATTAGGGTATTTACAACTAACTGTAACTGCAGAATAATTTATATACAGTATATGATCACACTGTCCAAGAGGCTATTTCAATGTTCAGGAAATAGAATTAAAATCTGTCTTCATTGAATATTTCTATTCTCTCCTTCTTTAAGGAAACACTGTCAGGATAGAGCAAAGCATTCATCTATCTACCTGCTCTGTCAAGCACTGAAGGATCCAAACTGCAAATTAAAGAAACTAGAGTAAGTAATTATGTTTTCCTTTTATTTAAAAAACCCTTTTTACTGCTGTTTTCCTGGAAATTCCACAGCAGTGCAGCTCTTCATCGTGGCTGGTATAACAACTACATGGAATTGTGTAACTGCCGAGGAATGTCTTTAAATTTCCAGTTAAAACATATGGAGTTGGCTTAGTCAGCTTAGTGCTGTAATGACAGTTAACCCAATTACCGTACCAACAGATGAGCCTGAGAGATGGAGGTAAGCAGTGTGGCCAGGGGAAATTCTTTGAGATCAGGAAAGACTTGGGGCAGGAGACACAATTAGGAATTTTAATCTTAGATATTTCTAAGGTGCCTATCACTAGAGCTCAGTGAAACTTTTTTGATCAATATTTTATTTGGTAAATGATGCAGTTTTGGTTCAAATAAAACAGTTCATGAATTCAGGTCAGATTTGATGAATAGTTTCAACTGAATAAAAATGGGGAAAAAGTTTCCAAACAAGTCAATATATTTAGTTTATTTGACACTTTTTTTAAACAAAATTTCAAAGTTTGTGTCAAAATGTTTTGTTAGAAATATTAGCTCAGTTTAATTTAAAAAACAGAGTTAAAGAAAAACAAAAACCCTGAAAACTAATACTTTTGTTTAGGGTAGCACAAAACATTTCATTTGAACCCAAACAAATTTTGACTTATTTGGATACTTTCCCCCCATTTTTATTCAGTCGAAACTATTCATCAAATTCAACCTGAATTTATGAAGAGTTTCAGTTGAACCGAGTATTATAGAACCCATGTCTCTTCTGAGATGTGCTGGGGCCTGTGTTAGCAGGAGCTAGTATCAAGGTATACAGGAGCATTCTTATTCCGGGGGCAGAGAAGGCATCCTTGCTAACATTATTTATTCTCCGGGCTATCAACAGGAGGTTGATAGGTTCTTGTTCAGGGATATGGCAAAAAGAGACCTTCCCTCTCCCTGGTGTCCGCTGAAACTGGGCTCTTTAGGGAAATTCCAGCCTTTTCTAGTGTGTAGTCAAGAGGGAGGGAGGAATTTGAGACTTGGCAAAGTGGAGCCATCCCTGAATCCTGAATGTTCAATACCAAGTCTACCATAGATGATTGCTTATTTGCTGAGTTCTAAATTGAAATGATGCAGCAAGAGAGAAGAAAAGGCTCCTCCCATCCACAAAACTATAATATACCTTCTAGTGGAGCACCATTTTCATTAATTCCCAGTGAGATTCCTTTTCTTCCTTTTCTTTCCTTTCCTCGCTTACAATAAAGTTTCTTATTAGCAGAAGCCCAAGTGTTTCCACTCAGGGATGGAGTTTGGGAGCTTCGACTTAGAATAACACTCTGTTAGAAATAATCAAACGGGTTGTCCCAGGGGTGGATTGGGGAGACGGAACCCTTTATTGCCTGCTCGTTCCACCTCAATGCCGCGAGGGGGTTACTTTACAATTCTTTTATCCATAACTGTATGTAAATGTATTCATTTTCAGCAACTCCCTATAGACCCTTATTTAGTTACATTGACACCTATAAAATGAATATTAACAACTACATAATGAATATAATTATACCCGCCCCTGTTTGTTTACAGGATTACCATACAGAGGTCAGGCACATCACCTTAAAACCTATACATTTTACACTAACGTTCTTTGAAGTAAAGGCATGCCAGGGAGAGAAGGAAGATAATGCTTTCTTCCCACCAAAAGACCTTGCACAGAAATGGTGATAGACTCCTCCCTGCGCAGATGGCTAGGAAGGGAGGAGAAGAAGAGAGATAATAGACTCTAACTAAAATTCACACCAATTAACAGAAACAAGATTTTCAATTGCCTTGACCCTATTCCCTGTAATTTAGGCCTGACCACTTGTCCAGCTTTTAACTCTTTACTCTCCTACACACTCCATGTGGAATGCAGGATCAATGACAGCTACAGATGCAAGTAGATTAAAATTCACACATGGCCATGTGGTCCTCACTATCCACTACTGCAGCACTGTGGTTTTTTCCCTCCAGAATAAAAGAATCTTTCTAGAAACCCACTGGTACCCACTGAGGGAGCTGGACCGACAGAAGTTCTCATTTTTCTCTCTGCTTATTTGTCTCCTGCAGATTTTGTGATTGCCGTTTGACAGCTGCTTGCTGTGAGGATCTCGCCTCTATTCTTTGTACCAAACAGACCCTGGTTGAGTTGGGCCTGACAGGAAACAACCTGGGAGACTCGGGAGTAAAGCTGCTGTGTGAGGGACTGAAGCATGCAAACTGCAAACTGCAGAAACTGGGGTGAGTCTTTCTAGGTTTCCTTTCTGTAAAGAACTCTGCAGAGTGTGAGGATGATGTAAGGTGTTGGCTTCCTGCAGGTACCTAAAGGGTGTGTCTACATTGTGCGCGTGCACGCACACACACACACCAGCAGCAGCGTCTCAATCCTGGATCAACTGATTGATTCAGGCTCACGCTATGGGGATAAAACTAGCAGCGTAGACATTCCTGCTCAGGCTGGAACCTGGGCTCTAAGACCCACCCCCCTTGCAGAGTTCCAGGCCCAGCCCAAGCAGGAATGTCTACACTGCTATTTTTGCTCTGTAGCACAAGCCCTGTGACCCTGAAACAGTTAACCCAGGCTCTGGGACTCACTACAGTGTAGACATACCTGAAGAGGCTGAAAGCTGAGTGACCCTCCAGCCCCTGATGTATCAATGGCTCGGTAAATGGAATGTTTAAATAAAGATGGGCCCATATTGGAGTAATAGTTCCAATCCCCCAGAATCTGAAGATATTAGATATTAGATATAAATGATTCTTAATGTGTCTCTGTCATTAAAAACGAATGCATGATCTTAATCTTTCTGATAAAAGCCCACTTTTATCATTGTTTTAATGATTTTTTACAACAATTTGACATTTACTTTGATTTACAACTAATACAAGCACAAGAGGCCCTTAGAGCCTGATGATCCTAAATCTCCCAGTCATCCTTTATAGACACGTTCTCATGCTGGGAGCGGTGTGTGTCTCACAGGGAGCTGTGGGAGAAATTCTGTCTCAGGAAGGAAGAATTTTTCCTGCAGCTCCTTCATATGCCAGGGAGGTGGATTTGCCTGCAGTTAACCCCCCTGTCAGGAGGTGCAGCATGTTTTTCTGCTTTGCTCAGTCTGCTCTGCTGGCCAGTACATACAGATACTTTTATCATGGCCCCCTTCTGCTCTTCTCTGCCTCCTTTAGTGATTCCTCTGCCCCTAAAGTAGGGAAAAATGAAGGAGACTCTGTGCTCATGGGAGGGCCCAGCACAGGGCACAAGGAGAGGGAGGTGTCACCCTGTTTTGAGTTTAGCATTTAGCCAAAAATTGGGGTCCTGTGGATTGTTTGTTAGAAGGAGAAATTGGTGATGGATCCAGGTATCTTCGATGCAGACTTGTTTGCTTACAAAGACTGCACATAGTCCTCTTTCCTCAAACACAGGAGGTGGTTTCTTTGCTCACAGCTCCAAGCCTCTTTCAGCCAGCACTAAGCCGCCACAAACTCATAATGGAACCCCCTGTGACGCATGGTGAACTCCTGCTCCCGCCTTGCCTGTGACCTGTGTTTTGGGCATAGGCCTGTAGTGGCTTCAGCTATCTGTTCCATAAAGCAGCCCAACTGCTTTTATTCTGAATAAAAGGCAGCTATTACGCCCAACCTATAACAGAGGCTTTCCCTGCCCCCCTTGTGCACCTTTCTGAGTAGCCTGACCCAGTGTCAACTGTAACCTGCACCATTTTCAGCTCCTGCCTGGCTAAGGTGCCTCTGATGTGGGCAGTACCCCTGCAGGAGGTGAAGCTTGTCTCAGCTGAGAGAAACCATCAGTTTGTAGGAAGACCTTTGACAAGTAGCCCTCCTGAGGCTGTAAAAGCATTTACAGTCACTAACGTCACAGTAGCCCTGTAGCAGATGATCCTTGCTGGGTTACATCGGATACCTGTGACATTCCAACACTTGATGGGCCTAATCTTTCAACCCCATAACCAATCGTCGGCAAGCCCTTGAAAGTTAAGGAGGATCTCTTTCACCGGTTTTATTTTATATGGGCCTTTTGGTGACTGAGGAGTCCAGTCCTGGAGCCGCAGACTCATCAGCAGATGTTGTAGGGGGTGTGTTGATTTTTTTTTTTTTTTGAAGTGTTATTATGTCTTTTAATTCATCAGCTAGGATAAAATGTCAAAAGCATTGGTCAAGACAGAAATAAATAACATCTGAGAATGAAGGTCACAAATACAGTATATTAAATTAAATCAATGTTTACCGAGAAAAAGGTTTGAACTGTTTCCTAGCCACCTTTCTGTATACTGTAGGGTTCCCCGGCTCTCAGAAAACACACCCACATTCTACCCCCTACCTTCAGCTTAGTTGAACACATGCTTGTGGAATACAGGCTAATGGACATCACAGGTGCATATAGAAGGGACCCCAGTGTAAAGTTCTCTTGTAGAAATCCAGTGCTGTCAACCCCGTTGATCACTGTCACTGCTGAGCTTCTAAGAGGCACAGCAAAGATCTCACATTCCCAGAGGACGGTGGAACTAAGTGGCTTCAAACCACTGTTATGCCTCCCCGATTCAGGGCTGCTCCAGACTTGGAATCGTTCCCCAGTGTAAACTAGAGCAGCTCTGAGAGCCCCAGGCTGCCATTGGACAACTGCAGCCTGCAACAGATGAGACTCCCCATAGCTGGCAAAGCAGAGTAATTATTCTAAAAGAAAAGTGATTTTGATTCTAGCATAAAGTGTCCACACAGGGAGCTATTCCGGTCAATGTCCTTGGTTAGACAAGCCCTCAGTTTCGAGCCATTATGTTTAAGACCTGGACTACACTTAAAATTTAGGTCAACATAGCTATATGGCTCAGAGGTGTGAAAAATTCACACCTCTGAGCCACATAACTATGGTGACATAATCCCTGGTGTTACATGCACCTCGGTCATTGGAAAAGGACAATATATCTTGAGTTTGTCTATTTTGGTCATAGTCTCCTTGATCTGGGTGATATTTCTTTCTAAAGTACTGAGATTTTTAGCCTACAGGAGAGAGAAATTATAATTTACAACGGACTTCCTCTATAATTTCCTTATTCTTCATTTTTCACTCCAATCTCTACGCATTAGTTTATTGATACATTGCAAATCCTTAGATTAAGGATCATGGAGCCTGTGGTAAATGCATCTTGGCTTTCCACGCTGGAATTTCAATCGACAGGCGAGGACTGGGTAGACAGAAGTGCTCATTCTCTAATCTGTGCACCTGTCTCCTGCAGGTTGAAGGCTTGTGAACTTTCAGCGGTTTGCTGTGGGGAGCTCTCTTCCGCTCTCAGCACCAACCCGCTGCTGACAGATCTGGACCTGAGTGATAATAAATTGGGAGGCATGGGAATGCAGCTGCTGTGTGAAGGACTGAAACATCCCAACTGCAAACTGCAGAGACTGGGGTAAATACTGACCCATTTCCTTCATGTGAAGCCCCTTGGCAGGAGGTGTGGATGGGGTATGATATGCTTCCTGAGGCTAAATGCTGAGTCTCTCCTATTAATGCCTCAGGCGGGCATGTGAGAGCAAGAATGAGCCGCTGCCTATAAGGACCTTTGCAGTGAAGAAAAATCACGACTTGCTGCAACCTAAGACAGCTCTGATCTCTCTGTTAACAGTTTCTCCTCCTAGGCAGTCATCCCTGTGTCCCCTTCTCATGCCTCTCCCCTGCTCCATAGTCTGGGTGGTGGGAGGGGCAGGAACACAGTCTATCCCTGAACCCAGATGACATGCCCTCCTAGAGCACTGCCTAGCTGAGGACCTTGAAGCACTTGCAGGTCTGAGTTTGAGCCAACAGGAGACAAAAGAAAATAAGATTCATTTAAGTCAGTTCCTGCTACCTTGATTCCCTCCCACTCCCCCCTCTGTCCCTGACCTCCCCCTTCCCCCCACCCCATCCAGGCTTGTGACCTCCCTGTTTATTTTTACTCCCTCACATCCCCCAACCTACGCACAGGCTGCCACTGAGTCCTCTCTGTTCTTAGGTACTGGCCAGGTTACTGCCTGCTCCAGGGTGGGGGAGTAGATTTCTATCCTCAAAAGCCGACAGTCTAGGGGTTCTAGATGCTCTTACTGTCCTGCACCAGCCACAAAGATCAAGGCTCAGAGTCCTAGATGGAGGCTCAGTCTTGTGTATTTTGTGTGTCTTGTCTAACTGGCCTAGGTTGCAGCAGCAACAGAGCTTAGCTTGTTGCCATGGCAATAGAGTTAGACTATTAGGAGATAGCTCAGCCAGTCCTGGCTGGCTTTAATGTTAGTTCAATGAAGACTTTTCATGGGTTTGCATCTCTCTGTGTTCCATGCTGATTTCTCTCTGAATACAAGTACTTTCCAAGGATTTAACATAACACTCAGATTTCCTGTAGCGTTTCCAGGATACCTGTTTTGTGAATGGACAGAATTTGGAGAAGGAGGGTGCTGTGTTATCCCTAATGGCCATGGAGCCCATCCTGGAGGTGAAACATCTTTTCTGTGAAGTGGGTTCACTTTCACATGCTGAGGGTGCTGGGTTCTGGAGATAGGCAGCATCTCGCTTAGCAATGTGATTGACAATCCAGAATAGTTCAGTGAGGTGTGACTTGGGGCATGTCTACATAGCCCTGCAGTTCGGGGAGTGAACTGCAGCATGCACCACAGTGCCATGCGTGTAACTCCCCTGTGTGGATGCTGCAGGCGCAGACTAAAATACCTAGTTTGCACTAATGTAGTTCTGTTTGAAGAGGAATATGTTAATGCGAGTGAGGTACCTCTTAGTTCATGCTAGGACAGTCTGCCTGTCCCACACAGGAGGAGCTGTGTACACCAGAGTACTGTGCTGTTGCAGTTCACACCCCCAGAGTCTGAATGGCATAGTCCGACTGCATGGACATAGCCTTGGAGTTTGCTATGGCGGAGAAGGAAGATCTTTCTTGGTCTCTTCCATGGCCAAGGAGCAGGGATGGAAAATTCTTTGTTCAGACATCTCTTTTCTTCTTGGGTTTTCTCAAGACTGTCACTTGGGTTTTCTTCCTTCGTCTGTCACTGGACAAAGATCTGTCAGGGCCATACAGGGAGGAGGTGCTTCAGAACCAAAGCATGGATGGCAGTGGTCAGCGATGTCTCACTGGTTCTTCTTGTCCTTGGCTTCCAGGTTAGGGCACCAGTGCTTAGTGGGTAAAACTGGATCAATGAGCTCTCTAGGACAAACACAGATGTTAAGATCTTCTTGCCTGGAGATGTTCTGCTCTCCGTCTTTTGGAGGTGGTGATCTGACTGGGATAGGGGAGTGATCCACGTTCATTATAAAAGTCAGGGTGTGTGTGTATGTTAAAGGCCTGGAGTCTGCTTATGACAATCCAAAAGTTAATAGGGCAAATGGAAACACTCGTGTGTGGAACCAGCTGTATTGTCAGCGTGAATCTTGAAGCCTCCATCACCACGTCAGCCAGTGTTTGTCAGTTCCTTCAGAAAACCTGTGCTCTCTGGGGGTCATAGAGCTGTGCTATTGGGATGCCTTATTTGTCTTGTCATTGCTCTCTCAGATTAAGTTGACGCACTCAAAGGATTTTGTTTCCAAGGAACTTCTTTTGCATTTGAGGCAGGAAGGCAAGACAATTGGTTATCTGGGTCTGTAGGGCTCTGTGCCACCTGGGCGGATGAAATGAGCTGGCCTGCAGTGTCATCTCGCTAGACTCTGGTGATGCAGACCAGGTCCAGAATCTAAGTTGATAAAGTGCTTATCAGCCACTCACCTTGTTTTGATCAACACCAGCTTTGACTCTCATGTGTACCTTGTCTAGTAATTTTGTGTGCCATGGCTGTAACTCAGTTGCATTGGATTGGTGGCTGGTGCCTACAATAATGCTTTCCAGAGGTTGGTTTGTATTTCTTGTGTGTCTTCCACATAAGTCTTGGATCGGGGTGAAAAAGTGGCAGATTTCTACTGGATTTCATATCCATGAGACACTCCCGTAGTCTTTTCTTATCCATGAGGTCGGAGGGGTGGGAGGAGTTCGCCTTCCCACAGCTCTGCATGGCTTTTGCATTTTTGCTTGGGTAGCTACAGTCTTTGGATAGACAGCTTCCTGAATTTCACTGAACAATTCAGCATGTCAGATATTGTGGTTGGACCTCTCATCACTGTCCCTAGAATTCATTGATAAGTAGCTCTCTGCCTTAGAAACCTTAGGCTACGTCTGCATTTGTAACTGGCGATGTGATTATTCCCAGCCCACGTACACACATTCATTGTGATCTGAGTTAGTGCACTAAAAATAATAGCATAGCCACAGTAACAATGGTAACAGTGAGCGGCAGCATGGGCTAGCCACCACACCCCGGACATTTTTGAAAAGTCAGTGCAATTTCCAGTATTTTAGAAGCTTCTTCATACATTTCAAAGTGAGAATTCTGTGCAATAAAAATAACTTAATAAAATAATCAATAACATGAGCATACCTGGGGTTCATCTGGAACTCTGTGCTAGGATAACTTGCTAGGGGCATCAGGTTGTGTGCTGCAAAAACAGACGTGCATCAAAACCACAGGACCCCAAAATATATTTGATTATTTCAGATAGATGCAAGCATGAAGTATTATAAAACCCAGTACCAGCACTGGGAAAAACGTATGGAGGGAGTGCTACCAGTTCTATAATTAAGGTTGCATTCAGATTTGCAATTAAAGGAGGACTGAAAACCCCTTTTTTATGGTAAACATTTTGATGTAAGTAAAATCAGGTTATTCCCTCCTCTAATCTCAGGAACAATGGACCTACCATTCCTAACAAGGCTTCTGAGACCTCATTGTCCTAGAGAATCATATGGTTTGCCATCTCATGATTTTATCTCAGATCTCTTGATATTTGATGGTTTTTCTTAAGTCACAGCTCCTGAAGTCATGTGAATAAGTGACAAGCTCACTTTTTAAAAAATGAAAGCTCAGTTTCTAGCCCTTGTGATTGCAGAGAGAACCTGAAAACAAACATGTACCCTAAGGTCTCAAAAACCAAAAGGCAAAGAGAAAAAACCCAAAGTATATTTGTAAAAATAATCCCAAGAATTCTAAACCAATATTGAAAAGTTCCAAAGGCATAGCCGTGTTAGTCTGTATACAGCAAAAACAACGAGACTCCTGTAGCACCTTAAAGACTAACAAATTTGTTTTTGTCTTTGTCTGACGAAGTGGGTTGCAGCCCACAAAAGCTTATGCCCACAGAAATTTTAGTCTTTAAGGTGCTACAGGACTCTCGTTGTTTAAACCAATATTGTGACTTTTTGGAGCCTGGTTCATGATTTTGGAACTTTTGGGGTTGGCAACATGCAATGATGAGTATGTATACTTATTGCAACATTTTGGCATCAAACTTGATATAAAATAATGTAATGGAGTGCCACTATGTCTCTCTCTACTATTTTTAGTTTTTCATTGATTGGATGTTTTCTTTTCTCTCTGCCTCTTTTTTCCCTCGCTGTTTTGTAGTGTCTGTTTTTACACTCCAATTAACCTCTCTCTTCTGACATTTTCCACCCACTAAACCTCTCCCTCCATCTTCCCCTTTTTCCTCCTCCTCCTATCCCTTCAGTAGAGCCTTCCTTTCTCTCCATCTTTATAGTGCAAGCACCGGGCTAATGCTCAAACCTGGTTCACATTAGTCAAGGAATGGGGATTGGGACAGAGTCTAGGGCAGGGTTTCTGACTTATTCTTGATGCTGATTGGTTAGGGAAAGGAGCTGATGGGCAGGGCCACCTGTCAGAACTGCTGTGATGAGTCTCATTCACTCTGACAGATCTGCCCTGCATTTCTCTCTCCTGCAGGTTGAGATTTTGCCGTCTCTTGGGTGGTTGCTGTGGAGATCTCACTGCTGTTCTCAGCACCAGCCAGAGCCTGACAGAACTGGACCTCAGTTATAATTTTTCTCTGGGAGATGTTGGAGTTCAGCTGCTGTGTGAAGGACTGAAACATCCAAACTGCAAATTACAGATATTGGAGTAAGTAACATTTGGTCTTCTCTGTGTATTTTCAGATGTCTTCCATGTAAAGCACTTCACCAAGCTGTGCCTGGTGTCTGCCCCCTGTAGGTATATGGAGAAGCTGAGAGTTAAATGTCTCTCCAGCACCAGCATCAATGGCTCACAACACACGCCCAGTGAGCCCTGTCTGGAAAATAGAAATATTAAGTAAAGATGGGCCCACACCATGCAGCTGGCCACACAGCCCCCAGTCTTGGAAGAATAAATATTTTAATCTTTTTTTAATCAACCTTTAATATTATGCATTTTTTAAAAAGAACATGATCTTCCCCTTTCCTTCACAGCCTGTTTTAAAGATAACTTTAATAACTTTGACACCTTTACATACTAATTTTAAAACTAATAAAAGCAAAAGAAGCTCCAAGAGCCTGAGGGTTTTGAAGTCCCTACCTGAGCGGAAATACTCAATTTGGACGTCAGCCTCAGCTACAGTGGCTCCTGCCTTTGAAGTTCCCAGGCTAAAATGGCTCCTAGTCTGGAGAAAGTGCAGTCCGCAGGGAATGAGGATGTGTGTTACAAGGCAGGTCTGTAACAAGTGCCAATGTTGGACTCGTTGAAAACACTAAACCCTTGGGAAAGTTACGTCTCTTCTTGTTTTTGTTCAGTACATTTCTACTCATTTCTTTTTCTTTCAAGACAGAAGCCTTGCCCCAGACCTGGGAGATTCTGGGGATTTGGGGCCAGATTTTCAAACGAGCTCAGCTCCTAGCTGCTCCATTGTGACACTTTTCTGCCCAGATTTTGAAAAGACTTTCACGTTTGGATGCTGAGCTCTCCGCAAAATTTGCCCCAAAAGCACCAGCAGAGGAACGTCAAAATCAGTCTCCTTTTGTGGCAGCTGCTGTCCATCACTGGAGGTCTGGGGTTAACACCATCAACCAGGGATCCCTATTCTCTCCCAAGAACATTAGAACTACAGCTGGAGGGCGTGAGGTGCTTCTGTCCCATCTCTCCCCACCAGCCTCAAAGCTCTGCCTGTCGGTATGTAGGTGGATAGAACTCATCTCAGGGCTGCTTGTTTTTCTCCTTTTGTTCCTACCATCAGTGATGTTTGGCCTCTCTCGTCTCTTCTTGGTGATGAGCAGGTACCACTCTCCATTATGCACCCTGCAGAGAAGAGAAGCCACCAGCTGCTATCACAGACCTGCCTGTATGTGGGGAAAGGTGCCACATGGCTGTGATTTCCCTTCTCAGAGCAGTCACCACCCCATGACTTTCCCTCCCCCTTGCTCTGGGAGCCTCCTTGGGGCTGCAGCTCCCCCTGCTCAGTGCGCCTGTAACTTCCTGTCCCCTCCTGAGGATCATCGGTGCCTCCCTGCAATCGGTGACTGGAGATGCAGCTGCTTCTGTTACCTTCAGTGGCAGTCAGGGACTTGTTGTTCCTCTCCCCATCCCCACAGCCCTGCAGAGATTGATGATGGCGCCTCTCACTGGTGGTGGCTGCCCCTTCTCTTCCTCACAGGTCGGAGGAGGGTGGGGAACGAGTAACTCCCTGGTGGTGGGGGGGAGGGAAGATATACAGATGAAAGGTGTCTGCTTCACTGCTGTGCTGCTCCGACAGCTCTGCTGTGAGATCTACTGGCCCATGGAATAGTTTCCGCCAGGAAGGGGTGAAAGCTCCTGGGCTTGGAACATCGTCACAGTCAACTAGACAACTCACCGGGAAATACAGCTTACCTGGTACTAGATCAAATAATGAGGGTGGCTTGTGAGCCTGGTGTGGTGCCCGCCTCCCTCTCCCCCCAGCTTTGGATCTAATGTGCTGCAGAGAAGGGGTCTCTGTAGACAGTGTTAGTGACAGATTACTTCTACATCACCACCCACCACATTCTGATTGACAACAGCCTTAAAAGGAGGCATCTTGTGCCACTCACTTGGCTGGGGTATCTGCACTCAGCTCCTCTTACGCCATCAGGGCAGGACAGTGTACTTCTGCCTTGGAAAAGGAGACCGTGAGCATCATCAGTAAAATAAAGAGGTTCATAGGGATGTGTTGTTGATTTAAGGCCAGAGCTATTTGGTTACTTATAGCTGCAGGCATATGCTGGCTATAGCCCTTAAGAGAAAGCAAAGCGCAGGGGCAGGACTCTTGGTCAGACCTTCTGGGATAGACATGGTGACTTGCAGGGGAGCTGCAAACTTCTTTCTCCTGACCAGGGATTTAAGGATATGGGTCCCTGCCCAGACAGAGCTGACAGCTAGAGGAGAGTCTGGTCTGCTTTGAGAACTTTTTGTCCTGGGACGTAGGGAGCTTGCATCAGTTGACGGCTCCCTTGCCAAGAGCTGAACTGCCTTGCTTTCAGGTTTTCACTGTGGCCTCCATCAAGAGAGTCTAGAAGTGGTGACCACCTCCCAGAACTGCAGCCAGGTATATCTCCTGGGCACTAGGCACAGTGTGTGACCTGGTAGTCACTCGACCCCAACAACAATGGCAAAAACATCTTGAGAAGTCAGCTTCAGCCTCTCTGCTTGGAGAGCCTGCAGAACCCTAGACTTCCCAAGTCCTCGGCTCAACAACCAGCTCTCCTTGTCTGCCCAGCTCCCTAACTAGCCGCCTCTCCAGCCATCTGAGAAGCCAGGCAGCCCCGGACAGCTAGGAATTTTTCTGGAAGTTCTTTTCCCACAAAACATTTTGAATTTTTGTCCCATTTGGGACAGGAAATTTTCAAAAATGCTAATTTTTTTTTGTGGAAAGGGGTTTTCTTTTTCAGGCACCTTTTTATCCAAGTCCAGACTGCCCATGGGGAGGGAGGAAAGAAGCAGAAGGAAGGGTACTGCTGCCAAAACCAAAAGGTATGCGGCCTAGTTCCCTCCACGCAGTGCAGAGCTGCTACGAGAGGGTGTTTGCTGAGGCCCAGAAGCAGCAGACTGGGACGTTATGTGATGTAGTCTTGGGGCTTATACTGAGGGATGACATGAAGCTCTGAAGCTTTGACAGAGGCTCTTCTGCTCCAGGCAGCCATGTCTGGCAAGGCAGAGTAGAGGTGGCACTTGATAGGTGGGAACCAAGAACACAGGGCCCTTTGTGCTGGAGATAGGAAAGGTGGAGATGGACCTGCTGGGACTCCATACACACTATTAACCTCACTTCAAATATCCCTGCTCCCCCTTTCCTGGCTCCTCTCCTCAAACTTCCTACATCTGTAGAGATTCAATTAACTAAATCTTTGTTTAGAAAGGATTACGGCTGGGTGAGTGGGACAAATCCTTAAAAGCAAGGAAGTGACAACTTCTGGGAGACCTGTTAACATGTCCACTGACAGCAAGACACCACATCATCACAGGGAACTGCCTTCTATCTGAATGTCCAATAGTATCCAACCTTCTACTGCTGTATAGTCAATAGCTGTGTGAGCCACTGACAAAAACAAAAAACACCCAACCCTCTCTACAGGCTTGTCCATTAAGTAGTAACCATTTATCCTAGGCATCCCCAGTGGTAGCAGTTTGTTTTGTGTATTTAAAAGTCTCTGATCCAAACCCAGCTGCCGCCCCATGCAGTGGTCCTTCGGGTACCACTTGACTGAGTTCTTGTTTGTCTAATTTTCTTCTCAAACAGCTAATATATTTAATTCACACAGAGAAGAAACCACCTTAAAAACAGATGTTTAGTTAAAAATCATTTAATCTGCGTAAGCATAGGGCAGCGTAAAAACAAGACAAAGATATTCCACATTCCAGTCATTGTCTCACATTTCTATTCCTTCTGTCGCTCATTGACAGGTTGGGAGGCTGAGGTTTTGGGACTCCAGCGGTGCTAGACAGAGGCTTTAATTGGGGAAAGGTGCTGCATCCTCAACATTGTGTGTGAGGGATTAGTTGTGAGAAAGATCAGGTAGTTTGTCTTCTGGGTGTAAGGGTGTCTGTTCTTACAAGGGATGGGTAAAAACTTATCATGAGCCCTGGGGAATGTTTTGGGGCTGGAGAGCTTATCCTGGCTCCATCTGCTTAACCAGAAGGGCTCCAGAGCACTAGCAATAAAAACGTTTGAAGTGTTTCCCAGCCACGATCTTCTCCCTGCTTTCAGTTCAACTGAACAGTCACGTGTAGTGTACAGAGTAACCGACATAACAGGCCAGACTGTGCTCTCAGCACCTCTGTATTTGCGAGTGTGCCTTTATTGACTACCATGGATTTGCTCCAGAGATACACCAACATAAATGAGAGCTAAACCTTACCTGACAGGTGTACGTGGAAGAAATCCACCCTAATGGTCTTTCGTGTTTAAATTCCCATGGCCTGTTCCCACAGCACCGTGGTCTCTCCCTGCACTCCCAGAGTACAGAATCTTTCTAGACTCACACGGGGACATTTGTGAGGGAAACGCATAACATGTATCCAAATGAGCTGTTTCCATTCTTTCTTCATTTCATGCAGGATGGAGGGGTGCAAACTCTCAGCTGCTTGTTGTAGGTTTCTCTCCTCTGCTCTCAGCACCAGCCAGACCCTGACACAGCTGAACCTCTGGGGGACGAAGCTGGGAGATTCAGGACTGCAGCTGCTGGGTGAAGGACTGAGACATCCCAACTGCATGCTGCAGAAAATAGTGTAAGTACTAGCTGGTCTTCTCCAGTCTGTGCATCTTAGCATGGCAGCTCTGTCTGCTGGGTTTACAGAACTATAATGCTTGCTCCCACCATTCCCAGGCTCTGCACCTGCTCTCCTCTTGGCAAATGGATGAGGAGGCCCATAACCTTCTGAACCCGGGGGGATTCTTCCATTCTGGGAGCTGGCTTCTATTCTGAACTGGTTGGGAAAAAAAAATAGATCTCCTGCAGGTGGAGTCACACTTCTCACTTAGAATCATAGACATGTAGGGCTGGAAGGGACCTCAAGAAGTCAGGTCCATCCCCATGTGCTGAAGCAGGATTAAGTAAATCTAGACCATCCCAACAGATATTCGTCTGACCTGTTCTGTTCTTACAAACCTCCATGGATGGGGATTTCACAACCTCTCTTGCTAATTTGTTCCAGGGCTTTACTATCCTTACAGTTAGAAAATGTTTCCTAATATCCAACCTACATCTCCTTTACTGCTGATTAAGCCGCTGACTTCTTGTCCTACCCTGGGTGGACATAGAGAACAATTGATCACCATCCTCTTTAGAGCAACCTTTCACATATTTGAAGACTATCATGTTCCCCAGCCTTCTCTTCTGCAGACTAAACATGCCCTGTTCTTTCAACCTTTCTTCACAGGTCTTGTTTTCTAAACCTCTTTTCACTTTTCTTGCTCTCATCTGGACTCTCTAATTTGTCTACATCTTTCTTGAACTGTGATGCCTTGAACTGTGATGCACAGTACTCCAGCTGAGGCCTCACCACTGCTGAGTAGAGTGGGAAAATTACCTCCCAGGCCTTACATACGACTCTCCTGCTAATACATCCTAGAATGATATTAGCCTTTTAAAAAAATGCATCACATTGTTGACTCATATTCAGTTTGTGATCCGCTATAACCCCCAGATCCTTTTCTGCAGTACTACCGCCTAACCAGTTATTCCCCGTTTTGTAGTTGTGCATTTGATTTTTTTTTTCCCTTCCTAAGTGCGGTATTTTGTACTTGTCTTTAGTGTTGTTGATTTCAGACCAGTTTTCCAATTAATCAAGACCATTTTGAATTCTAATCCTCTCTTCTAAATTGCTTGCAACCCCTCACAGCTTGGTGCCATCTGCAAATGTTATAAGTTGTACTTTCTACTCCGTCGTACAAGCTGTTAATGAAAATATTGAACAGTACTAAACCCACGACCCCTGTGGGACCTCACTTAATATATCTTCCCAGAGGTAGTTTCAGGCCAAACTTGCAGGACCATCAAAGCTCTAAAGATTCAGTTGCAACAGCAAATGTCTTTACTGAAAGTCCAGAACAGGCAGTGTACGCAGCATGTCAGGATGGTACCATGGTCATAGCATGGTACAGCAGCAAGAATTTGGTAATCAGAAAGGATATTTCAGCAGAAGCAAATCTCAGCCAGCAAAGCAAAATGATTTAAACGTATCAAAATATAAACCGTCCCAGCCTGGATTTATGGCCATCCCAACTCGCAGCCATTCTGCACCCACTGGCTCCCCAGCAGCCATTTTGATAGGCCTTTTCCTGAGCAGCTGTGCAAGGACAGAGGGAAAGGAAGGAAGCCAGAATTAACCCCTTACTCACTGTAGACCTGGGATGTCCCTGGCCCCAAAATATTTGGCTATTGGCACATGTGGCAAGAGCCATCCTTTTCTCACCCCAAAATGGAAATGAAACCCTTTCCAGACAGACACCGAGATCAGCAAGGGAATTACAGCAATCAGGTAGGAAACAAATGGTGATTTCCCTCTGTCTGTTTGTCTCTGGTAGGCTGGGGAGTTGCGGTCTCACAGCTGCTTGTTGTGGGGATCTCTCCACTATTCTCAGCACCAGCCAGAGCCTGACAATGCTGGAATTGGCAGCTAACAAACTGGGAGATGCAGGCTTGCAGCTGCTGTGTGAAGGACTGAAACATCCAGACTGCAAACTGCAGAAAATAACGTGAGTAACAGCTGGTTTCCTTTAGTCTGTGCTTAACATTGTACTATTGTGACTTGAGCTTTTTCTACTGGGACATCAGTAATACTAACAGTGGTGGGAAATTGTTTTCCATCCTGTGAAAACTTTCAATTTCTCCCCTCCCCCATTCTGCATTGTGGTGAAACAAACACCTTCTTAGAGAGAGAAGCTAGGCTAGTCAATACCCCACTGATTAGAGAGAGAAACAAGACTGGCCAATATGCCACTGATTAAGGGCACTGACCTGAGATGTGGGAATCACAGGTTAAAATCACAACTCCTCCTGATTTTGAAAAGACTTGAAGCTGGACCTCCATATGCCAGGTGAATGCCCTAACCACTGGGCTACTGGCTATTCGAGTCTTGCTCTCTTGGTAGTTTTGACTAGAAAGTCCATCCTGGCTCAGAGAGACCTTCCCAACAGAACTTTCATCAACACTGGTACATTCCCACAAAATGTCTGTGACTAATCTGCATTTTCTGATTGGAAAAACTATTTCACTGAAAAAATCCCAACCAGTTCTTCTAATGATCACCCTGAAAACACCTACTGTCCTCCCATGAGAGACTCACTTGCACTATAGATTTTGTCATATTTTACTAAACAAGAAGTTGGATCACCCTGAAGCTTTGCATGCACCATAGATATTTTCCATAAATCCTCTATTTATTTTATTCACTAAGAGCGGGTCTACACTAGAAAGTTAGGTCAACCTGGGTATGTCGAATCGTCTCACCCCTGAGAGACTTAAAGCTGACCTAAGCCCCAGTGTAGATAGCGCTAGGTTGCTTACTAAGCACGGGATCTTGCTGGGAGTATATGGCTCCAGGTTCTGCACTGGCTGCCCATTGGTCTCCAGGTGGCGTTTCAGGGGTTGATTATGGTCTATAAAGCCCTAAATGGCCTGGGACCGGCCTATTGACTGTCACGGGGCCAGACTGCCCCCAGCTGCAGTCAGCATGGGTATTGCAGCTGAGTGAGCCCCCTTTGTTATAAAAGAGAAGGGACGGCTGGCTGGCTGTGAGGGCTCTGGGACGTGCCCTCTTCCCAGTCCAAAATAGCCCAAATTTGGGGACCTTCTGGGCGTGCTGCAAAGAGCCTCTGTTTAATTGGGGTTTTGGAGAGGGGAAGGTGCTTTTCTGTAGCTGGATGACCGAGTTCCTATTGGAATAATTAATGTAATGCTACTGGGGGTGTTGTTTGTAGTGCTAATTATGTGTTAGAGGCCTAGCGCTTTGTCTTTTTGTAATTTGAATGAAAATGAAATGATTTGTGTATTGCTTCCAAACTCAGAATCAGTGTAGAGTTACACACAGGTATCAAGGAGGGGAAATGCAGAGGATGGGGCATAAACAACTAGTCATTTTGCTCTCTGTATATCTTCATATCCTACAGACTAGGGTATTGTGAGCTCACAATTGCTTGTTGTGCGGATCTGTCCTCTGTTCTCAGCACCAGCCAGACCCTGACTGAGCTAGACGTAAAGTGGAACAACCTAGGAGATTCAGGAGTGCAGCTCCTGTGTGAAGGATTAAAACATCCAAACTGCAAATTACAGAAACTGCAGTAAGTAACAGCTGGTTCCCTTTAGTCTGTGCTTGTTAACACTATGGGCTTGTGAGTTACACTCTATTAACCAGGCTCACAACACCCTGCATGGAACCCAGCCATGGACCAACTCTATTCTCCTCCCAAGGCAAAGAACAGAGACCCACTGATGTGTTCATTGGTTACATTTTACTAGTTAAACAACTGAAGAATCACAGAACCATAGAGTTAGAAAGGACCGCCAGGGTCCTCTAGCCTAACCCCCTGTAGAGATGCAGGATTTGTTGATCCTGTAGTGGACTTAGTCCTTGGGCTCTATTCATCAGGCACAGCAGCTGGGCAGTTGCTGTAAAGGGGCGGCCAAAGGTCCCTCGACACAGGCTAATTCTCGGGTGGTGCAAAGCAGAAATAACCAAATTTGTGCCACCCTTCCTCAGCAGTGAAATGAAACACTCTGTTCTTCCAAACTGGCTGTAAGCAGTAAATATCACGTTAGTAGGGTAACTGGTTTGTGGCCAAATGCTAGTTAATATTTTTATCATAGAAGAAAAAAGAATATCATCACTGACAAAGTTTGCAGATGATACCAATATTGCGAGAGGGTAAATAATGTAGAGCACAAGCCACTGCTACAGAGCAATTGGCAGCAAATGAACAATATGTGCATTTTAATACAGACATATAAATGTGTACATCTAGGAACAAAGGATGTAGGTCATGCTTAAGGACCGGGGACCCTATCCTGGGAAGTAGTGACTCTGAAAAAATCTTGAGGGGGTATGGTGGATAATCAGCCAAACAGGAGCTCCCATTGCGACGCTGTGGCCAAAAGGGCTAACTCGGTCTTTGGATGTATAAACAGAAGAATCTTGAGTAGGAGCAGAGGTTATTTTTGTCTCTGTATTTTGCACTGGTGTGACTGCTGCTAGAATACTGTGTCCAGGTCTGGTTCCACAGTCCAAGAAGGATGTTGATAAATTTGAGAGGGTTCGGAGAAGAGCCATGAGAATCATTCAAGGATTGGAAAACATGCCTCATAGTGACAGAATTCAATTTGTTCGGCTTACAAAAGAAAAGGATAAGGGGTTACATGATCACAGTGTACAAGTACCTACATGGAGAACAAATATTTGATAATGGGCTCTTCAATCTAGCAAAGGATCCAATGGCTGGAAGTTGAAGCTAAACAAATTCAGGCTGGAAATAAGGTTTTCAGTGAGGGTAATTAACCACTGAAACAATTTATCAAGAGTTGTGATGGATTGGGCTGTCATTGGCAATTTTAAAATCAAGATTGGCTATTTTGTATAAAAGATATGCTCTAGTTCAAATAGGAATTATTTTGGGGAAGTCCTGTACTGGAGGTCAGACTAGATAATCACAATGGCTCCTTCTGGCCTTAGAATCTATGAATAATCCCAAAGTCGTCTATTAGAGTATTTTGGTTTATCTGTACATGCCTATAATGAAGACTGCCTTTCTTGATGCCAATGAATGGGGCAAAAATAAATAGTCACATCTTTGTATCTCTCTGGCTTCTGCAGACTGAGTGGTTGCCATTTCACATCTGCTTGTTGTGGAGATCTCGCCTCTGCTCTCACTATCAACCAGACACTGATGGAGCTGATCCTAGGGGAGAAAAGAATGGACAACTCAGGTGTGAAACAGCTGTGTGAAGGACTGAAACACCCAGACTGCAAACTGCAGAAACTGGGGTAAGTTACAGGGGGGTTCCTTTAATGTGGGGCCAGGTTTTCTAAAGTGCTCAGCATTCAGTAGCTCCCATTGTGACACTTATGGTCAGATTTTCAGAAGAGCTCAGTACACTGGATAAATGGGACTTCAGGATCCCCAATTGTGGGCGCTGAGCTCTTTAGAAAAGCTGGCACACAGAGGTGTGATTTAAGCTCTTTCTAGAGGGTCACAGCGTTTTTGCCCATGCACTCAAAAATGGGCACGTAGTCTCCTCCTGCAGAGAAAAGAAGAGATCCCCCATTGTGTTAACAGTAGAGCTGGGTGAAACTTTTTGGTCAAATAGTAAATTTGCAGAAAAACACACTTTCAGGATGAAAATATTTATTTTGCAAATTGAGGTTGAATTTGGTGAATAGTTTTGTCGGAATAAAAAAAATTGACATGACAAAATGTTTTAACGTTTTCTTTAGAAATTTAGCTAATTTGTTTAATTGGGGTTTTTTTAAGAGGGTAAGAAAAACCCTTAAAAAGAAACTAAAAAAAAAAAAAACACAAAAAAATACCCCAAAATGTTTTCAGGTCAAATAAATTATTTCATTTGACACAAAACAAAAGTTTTGTTTCTTTCATCAAGAAAAAACTGAAATTTTTTGGTTTTGGTTAAAAATAAACCAATTTATTTTTTTCATTTCAGCCACCAAACTGAAAAATGTATTATTCTTGCAGCTCTACTAGTTTAAAAGTTAGATAATAAAGTGGCTGTTTGAGCACTCCAAAAGCAGCCTAGTTCTTTGTTAGAATCTGTTATTTTACTGAGGAAGCAGGACTGAGAATACAAATCTGGGATCCTTTCACAATTTTATTAAAATAATCCTCCATTCACATTATAACTTACCACCATTTCAACAAATAATTCTGGGACAAAGCCAAACAGATAAAGAAAAAAAGGAAAGGATACGATGTGGACACCTAATTGTTCCTGTTTAATTTCTTTTTCTGTTTATGATGGCAACCTGAATGCTTCACTCCTCTCCTCCTCATCTTGGCTATCTGTCCAGTCAGCAGCTCTTACAGGTATTGGTAGGATTGAAAGGCCCAGCTGGCTCCTGAGGCAACTGACATCTGTCTTTTCCTCAAGAACAATGCCAGGCTGTTTTAAACAATTTTAAGATTTTTAGTTCATAAAAGCTACCAGCGTATCAGCTTAAGCACCATTTGAATCCAGCACAGACAGCTAAGAGTTTTAACTCCACAGCTGCAAGAGAGTACTTTAAAACCTCTAGACCACTGGCTTAAAGGGGAAAAGGCAAATCTATAAAAGAGCGAGCACTAAAAGGACAAGAAATAAAGGAAGGAAGATAAAAGATAGATGGGGCTTAAGAAATGGAAGTAAGTTCTGTGGAATGTTGGGATAGCAAATACATTTAAACAACGTCCAGTTCTTTACGCAGTTCTAGATATCCCTGACACAGTCTATGATTCTGGGATATTACAGTCAAAACACATGATGAGTTTCAAAATGATTTAGATTTAAAACAATAATAACAATAACAATTCAGGAACAAATCATTTCCCCAAAATCTGTTTTCTTGCTTGATATAAATTTCACACGCTGGCACCTCCCTTTAAGTAGGTTGAGAGTTCCCCTTGTCGCTCAGCAGCCACCTCTTCTTCAGCAGGAGAAGACAGGCATGGTCAAGCTACAAAGGAAATCCTATCCAGATGGTGACTACAAGGATGGACCAAAAATGTCTGAGATGGGGAAAAAAGATGGGCTCATGTCTGAACATTCCTGGCCATAGTCTTTGGTGTCTATTCCAAAGATGATTTAATTGAAAACAATGGTTTGTGGTTAACTCTGCTTCAAAGGGCCTATGTTCTCGGGCATTATCTCTAACACCTTTTCTTTACTTGTTTTCCCACACAGCATGAGCATTGTCAATATAAATGAAGAAACACAGAGGGAGCTAGATGCTGTGAAAAAGAGAAAACCTGATATGATCATAATACATGTAAGGAAGAATTGGTGAGCGGGAGCCATTGCACCAACATTGCTCTGGCCTGGCTGTCGTCCTGCGGGCTGGGACAGCAGCTAGGGACGGGACCTGCCTCTTTTAAGGCATCTCTGCCGCCACCAAGGACTGCAGATGAATACTCTCCTGCCTGGTGTTAAGTGTGAAAACCTCACATTATGGGGAAAATATGCTCCCGTTGTGTGAGCTTGTTGAATTCACACATTCAGCACCCACTGGAGTAGGGCTGGAAGAGAGGGTCAGGGCTGTGAGAATCAAAGGCTTATTATGTGGTGCTGGCTAGGCTTTTAGGTTGACCCGTTAATAGCTGCCAACAGGTCATAGACCCAGGTTGCTTATTGAAATAAATGTTGTTTGATATCAGTTTTATAAATTGTATTACAACTATTACACTAACAAACTGTATCACTAAAGCTAAGCTACTATTCATACTACTCAACTAAATGAAGAATAGAGCGATGCAAATCAAAATCAAACCCCAGTTAAATTAGTCTCGTTGGACTGAAATTATGTCATCAAATTAGTTACATCATCAGATTAATACAACAAATAATCAATTCTTACTGATCCTAAAAAGGGACCTAAGGCGGTGACTGTTGGGTAAAATTCTTTAGCTGGGGTTCATAACCAAAGTCAATCAAATCTACAACTTGGCACTGGTTAACTCTTAATACTGTAATCAGTTTATTATCTAATGTCTGCACCACAACTGCAACACCAATTACAAAGCTTCTTCCTTACATTTGTGTGTGCGGTCATTAATGCTTTCCTCCCTTCCCCAGCATTATCACAGTACAGGCTTTTTTAAAAAAAACAAACACTAAGCAGAAGCTTGACAGATCTTATTTAGCAATTTACAGATGATAGCTCTGTTTGTCAAACACATAGTACAGTACACACTTCAATGAATATCTTTGAGATCTCAGTTTTAAGGCTACTTACAGCTGGGAAACTTTCCTTAAGGAGCCTTCCCAGTGCAGACTCTAGGGGCACATATACACATGCATGCCCACAACCAAACTTTCACACCCACACATTAGAGAATAAAATGGGCTGGGACGTTTCCCAATTAACAAAAACATGACAAAAAGAGGGGGGGAAAAAAAGAAATTTAAGGTGATGGGTGCGGGATTATGAACTCTTCAGCTTTCACAGTTGTCTGGATTCTCATTGTGTAGAAGCTGGAACTGCTGTCAAGGCTCCTGACAGTGCTGATATTGGTACAGTGCTTCTTGCTAGAGAATATTGTTGCGTGCAGGGAGCCTGGTCAAAGACTGGCATAGCCGGTTTGTTGTCTTGTCTTCCTCTTCCCAAGGCAAGGGGTTGCAGACATTCTGAAATGCCAGTCTTTCCTCCAATGGCTTGTTGACCTGAAAGGTGAGGCTTTTTGGCCTTACCCTGGGATCTAAAGATTGTAAATTTTACTTACAGCACCTCCTGTGAAGGCATTTGGACAAGACATTGAGCAGATTTCCCCACTAATTCCCCTTTTCTTGCTCCTATGACCTTATTGTAGATTTCTGTGTACTCCTCCCCATCCCCACAATACTTAGAGCTCTGGTAAGATCACCTGTTTTTTAATGCTTATCTCTGCGTTTTTGTCGCCTGCTCCCTTTGCACCTAGCTTAAAGCCCTCCTCACTGGGTTGGCAAGTCTTAGTGCATGAAGATGCTGTTCCTCTTCTTGGTCAGGTGGACCCCATCTCTTCCCAGCAGACCTTATATTCGGAACAGCATCCCATCGGCATGGACGCCAAAGCTTTTCCATCAACACCATCTGCACACCTATGTAAACAAGCCCTATGATGCTAGTTCATAACCTTCTTTTATCTGCTGTTTCCATTTCTCAATATAATCTTTATGGTGCTCAGGTACAGAGTCAACGTTTATAGGTAAACGAAACATGATGTCAGTGTGATGAACTTTGGGCAAATGTGCTGAGTAGTAAAGACCTCGATAGTATTCATCACCATCTATTTTTGACAGGTTTCCACACCCCATAGCGCCTTATATCCTGCCCTCCATTTCCCGTTTCCACTCTTGTACATGTTTGGCACCGTTGGCCATATTTTTTGTGTTGGGGCCTGAGAGAAGTGCTTGTGTTTGGAGAGAAGAAAAATTAAAGAAAACAAAATTTGAAAAAGAAAAAAATAAGTTTAGTTTGAATGAAAGCAGCAAGAGAACCTGTGTCATAGAGCCCAGGGTTTTAAAGAGAAAAAAATAAAGGTTAGTTTGAAAGAGGGAAAGAAATTAAAGAAAAGAGGAAAAATTTTAAAAAATGAAAAAGGGGTGTTCTGTAATGAAAGAATTCTCTGCTAGGATGAGAGAGTTTTTAAAGCAGAGAGAGAGAGAAAGAAAAGAGGAAAATATTTAAAGAAATGAAAAAGGGGTGTTCTGTAATTAAAGAATTCTTTGTAAGGTTAGAGAGCATAGGGTAAAGAGAGAAGACAGTGAGCACTACATGGCAGAGGGTTTTAAAAATAATTTTAAAACATTTTTAGGGAAAAAAAGGTTAGTTTGCAAAGAGATTGTGTCACTTACAGAACACAGGGCTGAGACAAAAAGGTTTTTAAAGTAGCAAGAAAAACCTGAGCTAGTAAAGACAGGCAAAAAGAGGGAGGGAGGGAGAGAGGAGAGGAGCCGCTTTCCCCAGCGGTTCCCTGTGGGGAAATAACTATTTTGGGGGCAGCCAGCCTTTGGGACAAACTATGCCTTGCGGTAGGACCAATCAGGAGCTGTTCTACAGCTATGTCATAGAATACATTTTTTTTTTTTTTAACCAAGCGGCTGGTCTAAACAAACACAGACCATGCTTTTTTCAAGCTTCTGTAAAGCAGTGGGTAAGAAGACTGTTTTTCTTAACTTTTTAAAGGTTGTTAAAGTTTTGCCTAAACAAATTATACAAAAAATGCTAGTGTAAAAGAGTGAACACTTTTTACCAGAGATAAGGAGAACAGGCTTGTAGATTGATTTTAGTTTTGTACCTGGAGTTAGACACATGTGAAAACTATATCAAGCTTTCTTTATTCTGTATGACCACTAAAAAGGCAACGTATACAAAAAAAAATTAAATTTAAAAGGAAAAACTACCATTTTACCACCAACAGCATCCCTTTCTAATGGTATTGAAAAGATAAAGCCCCACCCTGGTTGAAGAAACAGACCTCCCCAACTCCCCACCCCTCCTGACCTCCCCCACCCACTATTTAACATGTTTGCTATCATATCAAATAAAGTTTAATATTGGTTATTTTTGAATGAGATGTAACAAAGACTTTTTTGTATGCAGCAAGGCCTATTTGAAGCAACAAGCTTTTTTAAAAGCGGTTAATTTTTTGCAGCAAAAGCACAGTCTTAAAATTATATAATGTAAGCCTAAAGAGATGCTAAGTTTACTTAATTTTCATAATTACACAAAGATTTTAGTCTAAATAACTTACCTAGCAAGATCAAAACCTGTTTACAGGAATGTAAAGGAAGCTTTAAACATTCAGGGTACAGCTAAAATATCCACAAATGAAATATTAAAAAAGAACAAAAGCCACAGACCTAGAGAACAGGTCATTGGGAATGATAGTGCTGTCCTGAGTTTTAGGGGAATATTGATAACTGTTTGAAACCTTTTTCAGTGAAACAGTTTTGTAGACAGCCTTTCTTTTTTAGTGGTTGTGCTTTAGCAGGGGCAAGGAAGGGGTTTTACAATAATAAAATAAAACATAAAGGACATGTTTAAAGGAGCTCTTTTAAAAAAGCGTTAGTTTGCTTTCCTGAAGCTGGCTGCCCTTACTGTGGCAGGCATGGGTCATCTCCGCCTGTATATTTTTACCTGCTTTAACTTCAGTAACTCGTTTCTTTATCTTGGGGTGGGACCTCTCTCAATGCTTTTACAGCCTGAGTGATTCACTTCTAATCCCTCCCCCCCTCCTCCCCCCCCACCCAGTGATTATAGCTCCTGGAGCAGCTGAGGTGACCCTCCCACGCCTGGAGTTGCACACAGTCCTTGGCCCCACCAGGGATACCATTCACAACCTTAATACAATACGGTCCCCAAAGATCCTGCATCTAGTTGCAATATCTGTCACAGTGACGCCTGATACTAATAACTGCTTTGTTTCCTAATCCTACAAACATGTAGGATTAGGGCCCTAATCCCTCTGCAATGTCTTTGTACCCTTTAAATCACTCCTGTTACTCACTGCAAGTTCAGGTGGCTCAATAATTCCAGGGCAAGCTTCCTGCTTTTGATATACAAAAGGGACGTGTCTCTTTGGCTAATTGCCCTCTCTCTAAATCCTCCAAACGTCCATCCTTACATTCACTTGCCCTATTTTATGTTCCTTTCCATTGGCTTCACTAAAGGTGGAAGATGACCTGTTTAGTTTGACTAACCTCCTGAATCTTGCCATTTAACCCTTCCTCCTTCCTTTCTGGGTTAGGGGTATGTATGCCTTCTGCAACTCTGTGATATAGGTAAGTAACTTCTACGCTGAATCTAAGGATTGTAATTTCCTCCCTTTTTGGATGTAGGTCTTTATAGTGAGCTTCCCCATTTTTAACGCCCCCTCACTCCCTCCAAATTTCAGTGTCATCCTCATCGTTTTGGTAGAATCTCTCTCCTAAAGCTGTTACACTTGGTGTTGTGGTCACTGTCACTAACTGAACCAATTTCTTTCAGTCAGTTAGGACCTTCCCCACTTGTCTCCTAGAACTGGCATTTAAGGTTACAGAAATGTCCAGCCCCCTTGTGTTGTTTTTATTATTATACAATAGCACCTAGAGGCCTCTACCAGGCACCTAGAGCCTCATTGTTCTATCTGGGACTCTAAGCAATGATTTGCCATAATAAGCTTTGTATCTGTCTGGCCATTTTAAGCTTAATTGGGCAAAGAAGCGGCTTCCAGCAAGGGTTGCTTTAACCGAAAAATGGAGTCCGCGATGCACGGAGTAGAGATTCCATTTCAGCATAGACCTCCGACAGTTCTAGAGAATTAACCCTCTGTATTCGGTCTCTCATGGACACCCAGGGTATATCAAACTCACTCTTCAGAAGGGGCTGAATTTCACTGTTAAATTAAAGTCCTTGGATCACAAAATAAGTCAGACTCCAGACTTCCCTCGATTCGCAACAGGCCTCTCACTGATGGCAGTGGGCAGTTGGCACAGAGATCAAGGGTAGAACGTGGCTGTTGAGAAGCAAGGACATCAAAAAATAAATAAAATAAAAGTTCAGTTATTTGTTCAGTAACTTGCTGTCACATTCATTATCATTCACTGGATAAATCTGCTCTCCTTTAGTCTGAGTGCTTATTTCTGCCCTTTATCTCCGCCCATTCACTATCTCCGTGTCTCCTCTTTTTAACTTCTCTATTTCCTTCCCTGTATTAACTCCCAGCTATATAGACCTGCTTTCCAACCTCTTCCCTATACTATCCCCTAAAATCACCAGCAACGAAGTAGTTCATTTTGACATTGAAGTGTCACCCCTGGGATTAGAACTAACACCCCAGCGAGATTAATGAGGGGCAGTGATTAGCATTAGAGTTCACACCTCTCAGAGTCCTGCAAACTCAGTCAGACAGTGCTGCATCAGTGACACTCCCTTCACATGTAGGAAATTTTCTTCACAATGATGAGGCCAAGAAAGCTACTGTTAAAAAGTCATAAAGGAAAGCTTAGATTCCATAGAACTTGAGTATGGGATGTAGCAACAAAAATACCTCACATGGGCCAGGTGTTTGACACCCCAGCTTCAAAGGGAAATAAATTCCCACTTAAAACCTCTTATAACATTAAGATTCCTTTAAGGAAGTCAAAAACTGTCTCAAGATTTGTTAATCCTCTATACAGCCTTGCATTTCAGAGTCTTAAATATTTATCGACCAGTGAAGACAATATGTAGCAATGCTTAACAGCAAAACAAGTCCAACCTCTCAATGACGCATCACAAAAATATTCCACACCATTTCTGCACTGTGAGATGTTAGTCTGCAGATAACTGTATAGCACTAAAGAGAGAAGATATGCCATCCTCCCTTTCTTTGTACCTGGGTGCTGATGACTGAAGGCTGTTTTATACACAATCGACAAACCAGGTTTTATCTTCTGCAAATCTTCCAGCTCCTTGGTTGCATTTTCATCTATGTGGCTTTCAGACAAGCTGTGAAAACAAAAATGAACCATGACAAAAAAAACCTAGTGTCAAGTTTGTAAATATTTATCAACAACTTAACGGAAATGAAGCTTAACAGAGCATTGCAATTTTAAAACCACAAATGCCAGTAAGTCAGGGTTAAAGTTACAAGAAGAAAAGACAACTTTGGAAAGTATAGATATGCAGAATTAAGGTCCCCAACAACACCAACTCTGACCTCTTAACTCCTGCAATCCTGTGAACCCTCCATGTCAGATAGATGTATGTCTAAAAGCGTCAGAGAGTAACGTCTTAAATCTCAGACAATTTGGCAATTCAACCAGAAATATCTCAAACCTCACGTTACTGTGGTGTTTTGTCGGCAGACATCTTAAACCACGTCCAACATGCACCTCATGTAGCTGAATATACCTAACCAAACTGCAAGGAAGATGAGATGTAAGATGTTCACTGTAGGGGGGAGCTGGATCACTGTGGAGAGTGAATGGTGGTAATGGTTGTCAAAAATCCAGGGGCTTATAGACTTATAGACTCTCAGGTCAGAAGAGACCAATATGATCATCTGGGCTGACAGGAGGACTGTCTATCTGGGAGTGGGAAGGACTTGGAAAGACCTTTGATGCCTACAGGAAGAATGAAACCACACTGCTTTGCTTTTCCATTTAAGGCTCTGGACTTACTGTACAAACATGAATGAATTTATCCTCACAACACACCTGTGAGGTAGCTTAAAGGTAACCCCATTTAACAGATGAGGTAACAAACACTAACAGATTAAATTTTCAAAAGCCTATACATCCAAATTTGGCAGACTGGGCAGCTAAAAGGGTTTCCTTTTTGCTCCTCTGGAATCTCAGACTAGAGTGTTATTTAAAAGAAGGAGGGAAGAGGAGACATGAGTTATACATCAGGGCATGGAACAAAAGGACAGAACAGGGTGTGGCTAAGGGTACAGCTGCTTCTGTTGAATTTTCAAAGTCCTAGCAGGGATCTCATGTTCCCAAACAGGTGCTGTTCTCATCACAAGAGACACGGAACTACCTCAACAGGTGCAAGTTCTCACCCTCACCTCCTGACCACACATTAGTTTAGACAAGATGTAAGACACCCAGAGACCCCCCTGCACACCGATTACCAAGGCCCAAAACACATAGGGCAATCACAGCTGCACAAGGAGTCAAGGCACTATGGAGAATGACACAAATAGAGCAACTGGGGACTCATGGAAAAGAAAAGGGCAGAGTGAGGGGAAGGGGAGCCCGAGAGGAGCAGCACACATCCCTGGGGCTGAAGGGATGCGAGTGGGGAGAGAGAGGAAGGGCCTGAGAGGAAAGTCTCTTCCCTAGGGGGCTGCAGCAGGGGCAAGCAACACTGCAGTGAAATTACACATAGAACAGACCCCCTGGCTTTAACAAGGCCACAGAGAGCAAGGGATAGGGGGAAGGGGAAGCAGAATACAAGACCCCACCAGATCAAACAGATCACAAGGACCACAAGCGGTTGCTGGGGAATGCAGCTGGGAGCACCAGGAGATGCAGTCTCTGGTCCTGTGGTCCAGACCTGGGCCCTGGAGGGTTGCAGAGATTGGAGGGCAGACAGGGAATCAGAGGAGGCCCCTGAAGCTGCCCATCATGCTGCCAGAAGTGACAAGAGCAGGACCAAGGGGACCCAGCAGCAGTGGTACTAGAGGTGGAAAGTTGCAGAGAAGAGGCACAGTGGCAGACACTAGTCAAAGTTTGCCCACAGTAGCAGAAGCAAAGTGGTGCCACATTTTACCAGTGGCTGGGGCAAGCCCA